>NC_056733.1:195672977-195950477 GCF_019279795.1 Protopterus annectens
GCATCTGAGAAATTATCGTCCCCTAGGTCATTGTTAATCTGTTTTACTTATTATGAAGAATGGAGGTTATATCACCTGCATTGTTGTCTCACCTTTGTTTGCACTGATGGTGTAGGGGCAGGATCCCTGACTTTTCAGTGCTGATAACCTGGCTTTAGTTAGCAACCCGACTACCAGGCATCTTGGTGGGGAGAGGAAGGGCAGCAGTCAGCTACCAGTGTAAGCCCTCTTTACCAGCAGTTGGAAAGTTTTTGCCATTTTTGTTCCTGGAGAATTCTCCGGGGATTAACCAGAGTCGACAACACTTGTGGCACAGACAGACACCTGAAGTAGTGATCTTGTTTGTGCACATTCTGCAGTTTATTTCATTCACATCTTATACACACAGCAACACATGAGAAATACAGAATGTAAAGAGGAAGGATGCTTCACTGTCACATTTCATTCCTAGTGTCAAAAAACTCCTGACATTTGCTTTCCTGCCTATGGTAGTAAAAACATTCAGTGGGTATGATGAAATATAATAGGCCCTGAAATTAGCTCTGCTTCATGTACAAAAGCATTTTGATGTCCAGCAAAGTCCAGCACATTTCCTTACTGCAGCTTTACAGAGCAGGCTTTTATCATCACACATACCTACTTTAGCATTAGTTTAATAGTTTTGCTTAGTAGAAATGAATTTGTTAAATGGGTGAGTGAGGTAATTCAGAGGTCACTTTCTGAACCACAGAGTAGCACTAATGAAGTAAATGGACTGAATCAGGCCCCCTTTGTGAACCAGGCAGTAATAATAATAAAAGTGTAAATATAGGTTCATAGATTCAATTTTCAAGCTTATGGCTTACCTGCCTTACTGCTGTAAATCTGTGTTGATAGTTTGTTTCCCATGTTACATGTAGAAGTTATTTGAGGTAACTCGCTTACTTCTGTTAGTAAATAGAGGCTTATTCCAGAATCTTGGAAACTGTGTAATGTATGTGTCCTTTTTAAGTATTGCTGATGTTATTTTAAGTGTTTGACTTCCTAGCCTGATTTTGTGGCATAGAGGTGTAAATCATTTAATATGACCCAGCCCAAATAGCTGCTTGGACACTGCTACTTCTGCAAGTAATTAAGCAATCAAAAAAGGAAAATTTCTTTTTACAGTTGGTTAAAGAAGCAACTAACTTGCAGGTCTATTTTGTCAGTATAGTGGTACTATATAGGGATGGTAATAGGGGTTGTGCTAAGGTTAGCACAACTTGTGTGCTTAAACCTACCCACTTCCTGAATATTTACTTAAACATTAATTCTGTTTTTCCAGCGTTTTGACATTTGAATTATGTATATTCTTCCAGCTTCCCACTTATTTTAAACACATGCATTTCATTTATTTTTTTTCCTGAATTACTGGAAACAGTTTTCTGTACTAAAGCTGAAATTTGAAATGTGTTTTTAACGAACAGCTGCAAGGTTCTTTTTCCAGCCAGAGGTTGGTTGGTTTTGTTTTCTCATTGATTTTCTTTTACTTTCTCTCAATTTCTTCTTTGCTGGCATTCTGACTATGCAATTACTAGCTTTTAAAAGTTTCTTATATTTCACAGCAGGGGAGAGCTCTAGTGAGCCTGCTACATTTTTGAAATTCCTCACCATGATTATTTTTTTTTAAAACATCACACGTAGCATAGTGACATGGTTACACATTCAGTTATAAACGATAATAAAAAATACAATTGTTTTTATCTGCATATAGTACATATATTATTTTTGTCTTGACAGTTCTTTAGGATTTGTCATGCACTATTGCAAATAAACTAAAAAAAATCTCAGCACAAGTGGAAAAACTTAGAAGATGCATAGATAAATGTAAAGGAAAAGTACAAAAACAGCAATTTGATGACCCAAAAAAAGTTTTACAGAATTGGGAAACAAGGTAAAAGGAATTGAGAGACCACCAAAAAAAGAAGAAATTGATACATTTTTGAGAAGTATTTATAAAGATCCTGTGGAACATAACAAAGATGTTAAATGGACAGAAGTAGTAAAAGAAAGAATAAGAAGTTTAAAGGTGCAAGGTATGAAATGGGATGAAGTAACAGCCAGAGAGAGATTGAAACAAAGTTAAGAAAAGCCTCTAATTGAAAAATTCTAGGCCCAGATGTAGTACCTAACTTCCTGTTAAAAGTATTAACATCTTTGCATGAAGATTTAGCCATGAGTAAGAACTATTTATATGTGCACCCTGTACAGACACCAACCTGGCTAACAACAGAAAAAATGCTGCTCCTACTTAACAGTGAACCTGCAAGCTGCCCTAAAAATTATAGACCAATAACTTACCTTCCGATAATGTATAAACTATACACTGGAATTGATGCCGACAGAGTTTATATTCATTTAGAAGAGAACTCATTTATGGCAATAGAGCAAAAGGGCAATAAAAGAAAGTCATATGGAACAAAGGATCATTTGTTAAATAAAGTCATAGTGGAGAACTGTAAAAAGGGGAAGAATTGAAGTATGGCATGGATGGATAAGAGTGCTTAAAAATGTATAAGATACATCCTACACTGATTGACCACATTACAGTGACCATGAAGCAGTGGCACACCACTTTGCAATTAAGCCACGATAAAGGACAAATTATTATTCCAGGAATATGAATTCAAAGACGGATATTCCAGATTGATTCTCTGTCACTGCTACTAATTCTGCCTTGCCCTTAACTGATTAAGCTATCTACTTAACATGTTAGGCCATGGCTATAATTTGGCTCCTAGAAAACAACAAAGTGTAAAGACTTCTCATCTTCTCTTTGTTAATAATTTAAAATTGTATAGCTCATCAGATGAGGAACTGAAAGCACAACTGCAAGTTGTCAAAACTTTTTCAGATGATATAAGAATGTCATTTGGGCTTGATAAATCTGCAAAAGCAACTTTTAAAGCAGGAAAACTGCAGCACCAAGGAAACAGTTTGGGACAAGAATGTGATCTAAAAGAACTTGAGCCAAGAGGGAGTGTATAAATATTTGGGAACAGATGAAGGATCAACAATAAAACATGAACAAATGTGAATAAAACTTATTAAGGAATACTTTAGAAGACTTAAATTAATTGTGAAAACAGCATTGACATCTAGGAACAAAAATTCAAGCTATAAACCAATTTGCTCTTCCTGTCCTAACTTAGTTTTGGAGTGATTGATTGGCCCCAAAACGTGTTGGATAGATTAGACAGAAAAACAAGAAGGATGCTTCATGCTCACTAAATGATTTATAAAAATCAGTGCATAGCAAGATTATATATTTCCCATTGTGAAGGAAGGATAGGCCTCCTTGAAATTGATTACATGTATAGATCTACAATCATGGGACTGCACACATATCTGCTAACCTCACAAGACTCAAACATAGTGAAAGTTTTGAAACATGAGGAAAATAAATCTAAGATGACTTCTCTGCTTAATCTAGCAGAAGCATATTGGCATCAAGCAGGAATGGAAATCAAACCAGAAGTAGATAAAAGTCAGGCAGCAACTGAATGTGTCAAAAAACAAAACAAAGAATATAAGGTGAAGGATCAGATGAGAAGGCAAGAAATGTGGAAAATGCATAAATATAGTTGCAAGTATAGAAAACTTCTGGAAGAACCTCATGTTGATCTGGATCGAACTTAGGAATGGTTAAGGAGAGGTGAATTCAAACCAAGAGATGAAAGGTTAACATTGGCGGCCTAAGATAGTGGCTTACATACACATTGGTTTACAAAGTCCATCATTGAACATGGAGAAAGACAAATGTGGGTTTTCTAACATACAAACTGGAAACAGTCACACACCGCGTTGCTGGTTGAAACATACTAATGGCAGAAGGACTGTATACTGAAAGGCATAGTAATGTGGCAAGACTATTGCATTGGGGATTGTGCAAATATTATGATATTGAAGTGACTGAAAAACACAGGAAACATGAGCCACAAAGCATCATAGAAAATGATGAAGTCTACATCACATGGGATCACCCATTACCAACAGTTCAAAACACAGATGCGAGAAAACCAGATATAGTGGTCCATGAAAAGACAGAAGTAGCACTGATCATTGAAATCACCACACCCAGTGATTACAGTGTTTTCCATGCAAAGAGGCACAAAGTCATAAAATATCAGGGTTTGCAGGTAGAAATGAGAGCAATGTGGAAGAAAGATACCCAGACTGTTCCAATAGTAATAGGAGCAATGGGTCTTCTAAAAAATAATCTATAATCATATTTAGATATGTTACGAATACGTGCAACTTCATACGAATTGCAGGAGGAGTCATTACTGGGCACATTACGGTTGCTGCAAAGAGCACTTCTGGCTGACATCAAAGATTGAAACAGTACTAATTTCATGAAATGTTATCATATTTTGACTTAGGAATGGGGTCCATTCCCGTCATGGTATTAGAAACCCAAAAGATTTGGAGAAATGAAAGAAACTGTATATCAACCCATGTATTGTCAGGTGGGTTGCAAACTGGCTCACTGATATAATTCATATGGTCAAAATAGGGGACTGCACCTCCTCCAGCAGACCCATAACCAGTGATGTTCCCCAGGGATCTGTTCTGGGACCTGTACTGTTTGGAATCTACTTCTCTGAAGTACAGGCTGAAACTAAAGGACTGTTGCTGACAAAGTTTGATGATGACTGCAAACTGGGAGAGATCATTGAAAACCCTAATGATGTCAACATCCTGCAAGAAGGTTTTATGCAGACTAATGACTGGTGCTAAAGTCATGATCTTAAACTTAATGCAAAAAAATGCATTCTCATCCCCTTCAGCAAGAGTGATGTTCCTGCAAACTACCACTTCAATAGCAATACCCTAAGCACACAGTCAGTGGTGAGATTTCTTGGCACACAGGTCGACATCAACCTTAACTGCAATCACCATGTCTCCACTGTGGTAAGAGGGGCATTTTATATTCCTCATGTCATAAGTAAGGGCATTGCCTGCAGGAAAAAAAGAAGTTATAAACCCCCCCCCCCCATACTCTTCCCTCTTCAGGCCTGTAATAGAATACAATGCTCCCTTTGGTATATTCCTTTCCAAACACCTGCAGCAATTGGAGAGACCACAAATCTTCCTTACAAAGAAAATTCAGGGTGCTCAAGATTTGTCTTATGCAGACAGACTGAAATCTTTGTCACTTTACTCTGTTGTACAGACTGTTCAGAGATGACCTGTGCCTTGCATATACAGCAATTTCTGACCCATCTTTAATGAAAATGCTGCACTTTCACAAGTCAAATGGTACACAGGTCATTGCCTCAAAGGACCTTAACTTGTTATGTGACATAAACAGAACTTACTGGAGAGACAGATTTGTCTTAGATTGTGCCATCTTTGGAACAAGCTTCCTATTCATGTTAAACAAAGCCCCTTGTTGGCCCTATTTAAGCGTAATTTGGATGATTGGATGGATAACCAGAAATTCACTTCAGGGGTTCCACCTGTGTCACTGTTGGACAGGGCCAATAGGTGCTGATTTTAGTGTCTGCTTGAACCAGACACCCTTGGGAACACAGGTTGCACTTGACTAGGCTTGTAAGAACCCTGGGGCCATTAACCTAGTAACCTTCTATGATCCTATGAAGTTCTGATACCAGTGATAAGTATAAGCATATGACTGGGAGGTGAACCATTTACAGTCTGCCTGTGTCCATTAGAGACATACTTGCCAAACCAGGGATGTATTTCCTGTTATCCATCCAATTGTCCAAGTTACACTTGATCTGGGTTAGGGAGGAGCTCTGCTTCACATGAATGGGGAGCCTGTTCTACAAAAGGGGTATTCTCTGGGATACATACCCGTCTCTCCAGTAGGTCCTATTTATATCACAGGCAAGGTTTAAGTTTTTAGAATGGGTAATTCTGGTGCTGTTTTGTGGATATGCAGGAGGTCCATCAGGGTGCTGTCTGATAATGCCTTGTACACCAGGCATGAATCTTCCCTCAATAGCCTGAAAGAAACAGAATAAAGGGATAAGGTCTTGAGGCAGTCTGCGAAGGGCATGTTACTTATGCCTTGTATACTTTGTGAGGAATGTGTGGATGTTCCAGTTCGTTTTGCCTAGTTGGGTACATACCATTCAGGGCATTGTACTCAATAATAGGTCTGATGAATTCCGAATACAGTGGAACAGTGGCCTACTTGGAGCTATAATGCCGTACCTTTATTTATAAGTTGCACAGCATCAAATGATTTCCTCTCTACATGTTGTAGACAAGTGATGGTCATGGGCTAGATTATTTTTCTATGTCTGTCCCTAGGTCAGGGGGATGTTAGCTGGTGGATATGTTTATGTAGAAGCTGATGCATGTCAACAGACTACATACTTTGCTACAGTTTTTTTTTTTTGTTTTTATGTAGGTCATAGAAAAAAGGCGTTTGATTTTCTTAGTGGGGAACCGTTGGGGTCTTTCATCATAACTCTCAACTGTCTCTGATTTTGACTCAAATTATAGGTTTATCCTTCTTAATTCCTCTTAAAACTGGTGATTGTTGGATAAAAGGTGGTTAATTGCACTTAATAAATAATGATAGTAATTACAGTTACACTTTTGGTTCAGAAAATGTCTGCTAATTCACATTCTCTTATTCTGTCAATCTCTCAAGTTAAAAGCACTAATGTTTTAAAATCGTCTCTGATTATTTCTGGATTTCTTCCTGATTCTGTTGAGATTTGTCACTGATTGGTTGAGCGCTGTCTTTCATGATGGATCATGTATCTGGACAAGTACACACCAAAGGGTAAATTATATTCTGCCCTGGGGTTTATAAGGGAGGAATACAGAGTATCAGTGACTCAACAGGTAGCACACTTCCTTCTTGTGCCAGAAAATAAGAAGGCTGTGCATTCTTTTGCAACAACAGATGTTTGCCTTTTTGACTTTTCCCGGTTAGGGGTCGCCACAGCAGAATTCCAGTCCGCTAATGATTGGCAGTAGATTTTTATGGTGCCAAGTTGCCAGCCCGACACCCATCCTTCAGCGAAGGCACGTCCATTCACACATGTCTTTTGAAGGCCACTCGACCGCGGGGAAGGACATGCAGACTCCACACAAAAGGCAATCCAGCCGAGAATCGAACAGGAGAACCTCTTGCTGTGAGGCAACAATGCTACCGCTGTACCACCATGGCTTTTTTTGCTACAACAGATACTTGGATTAATTTTCCAGTACTAACATTTAAGTGCAGTATAAGGGGGAGCCGCATTGCTGTGTGCACCATCCTTGGGGTTAGACGTTAAGTCTTGATCCCATCTGTCAGTTGGTGGTAGCTCAGGTGTATGAAAAAGATCCCATGACACTTAAAAAAAAAAATGTAGCAGAAATTTATCCAGCACTGTAACCACTGTTAACCCTATTCAGTATGAATACCACCATGAGTCTTCCCCCCCCCCCCCCAAAAAAAAGAGGGCACTGGCATAGTAGGACTAACCCATTCATTAAAGAGTAAAAATAAAATATAAACAAACAAATACATAACTACTTCCTTAGACCTAGAATACATAGCTTTAGTAATCATCAGGGCTCAGTAGAATGATTTTCTTAGGGCAGTAGATATGTGGTGGTCGAAGGACAGCTCATCATCCACAAAACTGCTAAACTCCCTAAATGTGATTTTGAGTGAGGTATCACTTTTGTGGTATGTGCATGGATGCACATGTTTTCAAAGGACATAGTACTATGCTTTTTAGCATTTAGCTTTTTGTACACAATCCAGATACCACTTGTTTGTACATGATACACCGCCTTGCAGGATGATGAAATCTTCAGGAAAATTGATGATGGCTCTAGGTTTGCAGTAACATGTGAAGTTGGACAACAAGAGATTCCTGACAGCTTGAAAATAGCAAAAGTAAATAACCAACAGAAGCAGACCCAAGGGTGAGCCCTGGGGGAACCCCACCAGTAGTGAGCCTTTCAGAGGAGACGTGTCCCATTTTGATTTGTTGTGCTCTCCTTGTGAGCCACTTTTGCTAATCAGAAGGTAACATAATGATTTGCATTCAGTTTGATTAGTTTGCCTATAATGTCTGAGTGTGGAATGCTATGGAAGGCTGTGGCTAGGTCAAGATACACTTTGTGAACAGATTTTCCCTGAAACAATGCTTCTGTAACTTTCTCAAAGAACTTCAGTAGACTAAGTAGCTGGGATCTTTTTTTCACATACTTAGACTGGTTTGGGTCAAAGACTGTAAGCTGTTAATGTCTAGGTTTATGAGGTCCATAATGATATGCTGCATTGTCTTACAGGTAATGATGGTAGGGTCTATTTATTTGTCTATATTTGCTAAGATCAGTGGTGGGGCCACCCTTATGTGGGGGATAACCACAGAAGTTCTCTGCACCTCTGGTGCAAAACCACTCAGGAGGCTGTGGTTAAACTGATTTAGGAGTGAGACAATACTTCAGACTGATGAGGAAACATTCCAGTACATTTCCAGGTCCCACTGAACCAGTGATTAACTTGGACAGAGCATTTACAACTTCCTCAGAGATTATCTTTGTGTGTGTAGATTTTGTCATGTATGGGGGAGAAATATGAACTAAATGTAACTTATTAGTTAATGTGTTGGCAATGCCATTAGGGGCTGAGTGGATGTTTCAGGTTTGTACATTACAGGGTATTGGTCTTAAGGTTTCTGATAGCTAGAGAAGGACCATAATTGTCATTGCTAAAGGTTGCTTTTTTCACTTTATACTAAGGAACAAACTCAAAACCAATAGAACTCAAGCTGTTTGCTTAATTTCTTACTACAGATTTGGAATATGTGGTTTTACATTTTTTACTAAGAACGAGCGGGGTGTCACTTCCAAGATGGCTGCACTTTGAGTAACAGCTTATTTCTAGCTGTCTCTGTGTGAAAATGGAAACTCAGCAGAGAAGGCTAATAGACTTGTGTTTATGGGTAAATTTCAGTAACTGGCTAGTAAGTGCACTGCCTGGATGCCAGGAATAAAGAAATACAAAAGACCTGGAAAAAATCAGCTACAAAAAGTGAGGAAGAAACACTGACTGGGGAAAGTTCTGCAGCTGTTCAGCAAAAAGCAATGCAACCTTCAGACATGACTTCCAGTAACCTACAGGAAGATGTAAGACAACTGCATACAGACCTGGTTAAAATGAACGAAACACGGATGGCATATATCAACACAAAAGAAAAGGCTGGAAAAAATGGAAGAAGCTTTAAACAGATAGATGAGATGAAGCTATAAAAATTACAGGGCAAAATGCAGAAAAGGCTGGCTGAATATGAGACTGCTCAAGAAGAGATGTTTCAAAACATAATAGAATTAGAGATCAGAGCAGGTAGGGAAAACATGAGATTTTCAGCTATACCAGAGAAGTTGGAAGGAAAAGACTGCATTAATTTTATCAAAGCACAAATAAGCAATTGGACTGGTATTCCAAAGCAGGAGCTGTTAATCAAAAGGGCACATCATGTGTATGCTCATAAGCTGGTTATAAGAAAGCAACCTAGACCTTTAATAGTAAAGATGCAGTCCTATCAGTAGGAGTTGATTCTGACAAAACTGTGGCAGAAGGACAAAGTACTAAAAGTGGGAGACAGCAGAGTGTTTGTGGAGAATGAATACTCATTGCACACTAGATAGAAGAGGAACAAATTTATTCCACTATTCAGAGAATGTTGAGATGCATGTGTGAGATTCAAATGGCTGTACCCAGCTGTCTTCAATGTATTCTTCCCTGGAGGGACAAAATCATTTTTTGATGAAGTACATGTTAAGGCAGAAATACAAAAGTGTGTCCAAACAAAAGTAAGCTGTGAAACAGGAGGAGATTCTGCTTCTTCTTCTTCTGGTAATAAAGACCACAGAGGGACTGTACCTGTGAAACCTTTTCAAAATGTTCAATGGAAAATGTTGGAGAGAAGGAAAGGGAGCCCACGAGTTAACTAGAAGAATTGAGTACATTGGAGATGAAGCAGAGAGGATTTCAGAGATGAGCAGTAATAAAAACAGTAACTTAATATAGGATTACAATGCAATAATTATATTTGTGAAATATGACAGAACAAGAAAATCTGGAAATATTGGACTTTTTTCAGGATTTGTTGGACTTGGGGACTGTAAAGCATATGCTCTACTTCATGGAATTAATGTTCAGAAAGGGGAAGAGGGGGGAGAAAGCTAACTGTAAGTAAAGATTTTTATTTGTTTATTTAACATTTGTTTACCATGAAAGTCTGACTTGGAATGAAGCCAATTTTCAGTGGTGGCCCAGGGAGAAACGCTCGAAATGCCTGTCATGGTAATGTGGGAGGAAAGTGGAGCGCCCGGAGAAAACCCACACAAATGCAGGGAGGACATGCAGACTCCGCACAGAAGGCACTCCAGCCAAGAATCAAACTGGAGAACCTCTTGTGTGAGACAACAATGTTACCGCTGCACCACTGTGCATCTGTTTTTCTTAATTAGTACCAATTTTGTGGCATGTGATTTCCATTACATGGTGTAAAGTTTTTTCAGTTATTTTTAAGTGTAATGGGGTTTGTAAGCAAGTACTACTGTTCTTTTTTCCCTTTTCTATCTCCCTTCTCTCTCTCTCCTTGTTCACTTGTAAGAAATGTAGGCACTGCAATGTAAAAAAAAAAAAAGTCTGGTTAAAAAGCATGATAAAAGAAAAATGAATGTGCTTTTTCTCATTTTTTTTGTTTGTGGGAATCACTGGATTAAATACATTAGATTATTTAGTAACAAGTTTTAAGAGAGTGCAAGTACATGAAAAATAACATTGAATATTATGAGGCCTTTTTCCTAACAAATATATGTATGCTCAGTAACAGTTCTGCAGCTGGCCTTCATGTTTCCTTGTAAACGATCTGATAGAGAAACTGGCTGCTTGGTTCTCATGTCTCCATGGAGACAATCTGAAAGAGAAACTGGCTACAGTCTGGTGGAGAGTGATTGACGGAGCGAAAAAATGAAAAATAAAGGAGAAATTGGCCAGGAGATAATATTCCCTGAAAGCATTCAGGGGTTTTCTCAATGTAGATAATGTTCGCTGAAAATATTCAGGGGTTTTCTCAGCTGAGAGAGCTATAAAGATAAGGCAAAACCAATCAGCACTTAATAGAAGCACTGGCTGCACCATGTGTCTTAGCGTGGATGACCTTTCGGTTAGGTTGGCTCAAGTTTGTGACTGTGGCTGTCAGTTTGGAACTTTTGCTCCTGTTAGGAGGGTTAAAATTCAATATTTGAAGGTGTACATAGTTTTGTGTGTTAGCATTAAGTTAATATGTTTTAGGTGGGTATTGGGGTGTTTTTTGAGAGCTTTCAATAAAACAAAAGGTTTTATAAGATATAACAGGCTGACATGGATATGATGAGAAACAACTATAAAAGTTCAACCTGCCAAAGAGTGTATGCATGTAACACAAAAGCTGGAACTAGACATTTAACAAAAAAGGTGTTGTACATAAAAGGTGGGAATAATATTTTAATACAATGATACTTTCTTTAATATCTTTAAATGTAAATGGCCTCACAGATAAATACAAACAAGAAAGAGTAGTGAACTATATTAAAAAAAATGTAGAGTGCAAATAGCTATGTTACAGGAGAGACACTTAGAAAAAATTGAATATGTGAATTTGATAAAGAATGTTTTTCAGGATGGTTATTCAACAGAATACCTGGGACAGTGGAAAAGAGGAGTATTTACATTAATTGCAAGTGGAGCTCCAATAGTGATAGAAGATGATAAAAAAAGAATAATGGCAGATTTGTAGTGTTAAGGGGTTACTGGCAAGGGAGTATGGTTACACTGGCATGTATTTACATTCCCCCTAAAACTGCTATAATGGAGTTTAAGAAAATTATGGGAGAAATAATTAGTTTTTCAGCAGGGAATATTATAGGTGGAGACTGGAATTTGATTTGCAGCAGTGAAGATGTGTCTGGGGCAGAAAAGGAAAAATATAACAAAAGAGGGTAGATTTTTGAAGAAATTTATGAAAGTATTTGGCATGGAAGCTGTGAATTTAGTAAAATGAGTTTGGAGTGAATTTACATATTATTCTCCAAGATATAAAAACTGGGCTAGGCTAGACAGAATTTACATTTCACAGGAATATGTGCATTTAATTGAAGATCTTAATAATTATCCATTAACTGTTTCAGATCATGTACCAACAAAAGCACATATTCATAGGTTAGGTTAGTACTAGGCTATGGTAATGAAATAAAAAAATGAGGCATTGGCACTTTCCCACCTGTCTGTTGAAAAGAGAGGAATTTAAGGAATGGGTTGTGGAGATTATTCAAGAGCTGTTAGAGAGGCTAGACATTTCTTCTGAAAATATAGCTAGGGAGTGGGATAAAAATTAAGATGGAGTTTAAAAATAGGGTGGAAATGAAAGGGAGCTAGCAAATGTTAAAGTATTGCAGAATAGGGGGGGGGGGGAATTTCACAGAACAAGAAGAGGATCAATTGCAGAATGCTAGGCAGAAAATAAGGGATTACATCGATAATATGCACAAGCTTAGAAAGATTGCAGTTAAGCAACTGTTTTTTGATAGTACTAAAGCACAAAAACTTTTAGCACAATGACTCCGGCAACAGAAGTAGAAAGGGCTGTTGCCAGACTTCGGGACCCTATAACAAGGAAGGTAACAAGAAATCCTGTAGAGACGTTAGAAATATTTAGGAAATTCTATGAGAGTCTCTATAAAGCTGAGAAATATGAACATCAAGAAAAGATACAAATGAAAATATTAATGGAAGAATTAAATATGCCAAAGTTAGAGGTAGGTGAGGCCCAAATACTAATGGTTAGGATAGAAGGAGATGAGATCAAAATTATGATGTATAACCGTTCTACAGGAAAGTCCCCAGGAATAGATGGTATTCCTGTGGAAATTTGGAAGCTAGGAGGAAAAAAAACTGATAAATGATCTGCAAGGTTTTGTTTAACAGTATCTTAAGAGAAGAAGTACCACCATCCTGGAAGAAAGCAATGGTAGCTGTAATACCTAAAGAGGAGAAAGATGCATCAAAATGTTGAAGTCTGTAAAGGCTAAAAGAATGACAGAAGTAATGCCAAAACTGATAGATATGGATCAAAGTGGTTTTGTGGAGGGGAGGCAAACATTAACCGAACATTGATGATCCAGAAGAAAGCCAAATGTAAGAAAATACCATTGCTGTTGGTGGGTCTTGATGCAGAGAAAGCATTTGACAGACTAAGCTAGGACTTTATGAGCAGGGCAATGGAAGCATTTGCTAAAAGAATTATAAGGTTGATTAGAAGGATATATGAGGGATGGGAGGTGAAAATTAAAGTGGGTGGGGTCTTCTCTGATAATTTCTGCTTGAGAAGAGGAACCAGGCAGGGATGTCCTCTTTCCCCTTTATTATTTGTTTTATATTTAGACCCACTGACAAAGAAAATAAGGGATTCAGAAATTCAAGGATATAATTGGTATGGTAGTCAAGAAAAGCTGGCTTTATTTGCAGGTGATATTATTTTATACCTGACAGAACCAGAAAAAGGCATTACAATGTTATGGAACATTTTGAGACAGTTTCAGATCTTTTCGGGATACAAAATTAATGAAGCTAAAACAAAGGCAACAGCGGTAAATTATGTATCCACACATGAACTGGTTCAGAAATATCCATATTTATAGGGCCATGATAAAATTAAGTATTTAGGAGTATGGATTAAAATTATTCTAGTGTGGCAGCTAAGAGGATATATGGGAAAATACTAAACAAAAGCTAATATAAAGACTGAAAAAATGGAAACTTTGTTATATGGATATGGATAGTAAGATACAAGCAATTAAAATGCTTTTAGTCACTTTACTCTTGTACATGGGTCAGGTGTATTTTTATCAACCAGAGGAGAAGTTGTGAATAGCAATTAATAAAGAGCTTAAGGACTTTATCTGGGAGGGGAAGACAGCAAGATTCAAGTGGGATAAGATTCTTCCAGTAGAACAGGGCATATTGGGATTACCCAGTTTGAAGGGGTATTTCAGAACAACACAGTTAAGGCTCCTATACACAGCACAAGGAGAAAACTATAATTCAAAGTGGAAAGGGATGATGATGAAACAGGGGGGAGCTCAAGAAACAAGGAGAGACTAGGATTTTGGATGTAGGCCTTTAAGGAGAATAACAATAACCATACAGAATATTATATTCATAAAGTAGCAGAAAGTATTCTAAGAGCTAGACCAACAAGGGAATGGAGAAAGAAGATTCTGCTGACAGGGATGACTGCAATTAGGGATACAAATAATAGGCAAGAGGGGGCTGGAATTTATTGGAGAAAACTGGCAAAGGAGCCAAGGTATTGGGAGCAAATAACTAGAGGGGAAAATATGATAGAATGGGAAGATGCCAAGAATTTATTTGGACTGCAGTTTTGAGATTGCCTTCTCTATCAGGGATTGATATCAGAGTACAGGCAAAGAGAAAGAAATAGGAGTGTCCTAAATGAAAGACCAGCACTGGCAGAGTTTTTAATAAAATCTAGAACAGAAGCTACCATTAAAAAAGGAATAATTAGCAGAGCGTATAAAATATTGCATGATAACTATAAGAATCAATCAGAGGATGTTAGAATTGAGAAGAGAGGATGGATTAGCAATTTACAAAGAAACAGTGGGAGGATATATGTAGGTCTCCCAAATATGCAACAAAATCTAGAATATTATGATTTTTGTCTGGATATGTTTACATTGATATTTTTATACCCCCAAGTAGACTCCAGAGAATATTTCCTCAGGCAGACAGCAAATATTGGAGGCGTGAATGTGGAAGAAGGAGGTAATTGGGAACGTATTTTCTGGGAGTGTGGTGAGTTAGCACTCTTTAAGGATTCCTGGCGGGATGTACTGTTGGAGATGCTGGGTGGGCAGATTGGTCTGATGAGGGAAATGATTTTTCTGAGCTATGATACAGAATAGGAATTGCCTAGATATGGTAAGGCCTTGCTTAAATCAAAATCTAAATCAACTATACTGGAAGTAGTGAATATAGTAACGGAGATAAAACTGGAATTGAGACATTTCGAAAAGGGTATGAGCAAACTAAACAGGAAAAAAATGTAAATTGTGAGAACATTACATGTAAGGGAGTAATGAGGTTTAACAGGTGTCAGGACTTAAATGAGCTATGTAATGTTTGAGTGAGAAGGATTGGGTAGATTATAAGTGATGTATAATGTTTGCAACTGGGAGTGTGTGTCAGTATGGTTTGTGATGTAAAATGCTTTCAACTAGGATTGTGTTGGTGTGGTTTGTTTTCATTTATATATTTAAGATTTCCTATTAGTAAGTGATAGTTTACTAAAGATGTCTCTTTGTTAAAAAAAAAAAAAGGGGGGGGCAGGAATTGAATAATCTATGTAATGTTGCTTAGGTTATATGATATACTATAGCAATATATGTAAAGTATAATGTTTATGTTAATATACTTTTATATGAATGTAAATTTGCCTATGTCACAAGTGATAATTCAGTAAAGGTGTTTGAAAAAGAGTGAGGGGGTGTTGTGTTATACAGGTTGTTTATACTAGTGGTCAACCACAGGGCTTTCCTCCTAAACTTGGCACTACTTGTCTGAATGGGACAGATGTTGTCATGCAGACACCAAGGTGAGAGAAAACTCTGTAAGTGCAGTGTTGTAGGTTACCAGGTATTCGAGAACAACGGTTTGCTGATTCACTTCAGGTCATCAGCTTGCTGCAGTAGCTTAGACTTAGAAATATTTATTTATTTATTTATTTAATTTCTTTGTCTTTGTTTACTGGGAAAGTCTGACTGGGTAATACCCATTTTCAGCAGAGGCCTGGGGAGAAAAGCTCTATTTGTTTATATTGTACTGAATAGTTGCATTTCTATTTACATTTATATATAAACAGTAGTTACATTTATACATTCTAAGATTTTACAGAGGTGGAAGTTACTAAAGAGAAAGCCCACATGCAACTTAGTTGATTGTACAGGCAGCAGTTATCTATAAACATTTTGTCATTTCAGTGAGAGGTTGAATGTATTCTGTTTAAGGAGAGTATCATATGGTAAACACAAAGTCTCAACCTTGAGATGAGGATCTGCAGGACCAGGATTGGTTAAGATGTTTAAGCAGTGGTTTAAAACTATTGAGTTTGTTGGAGAGTTTTATTTGTGTGGGGATAGTATTCCAGAGTTTAGCAATGTACTAGGAGTACAGCGAGTCTCCTGCAACATTATTTGAATTATTTGTAGGTAATGAGAATTTGTTACTAGAGTAGAGATCCAGAAACAGGAACACTGTATAGATAGCAAATCCCAGAAATGCAAGACACAAACCCCAAATCTAGCGCTTTCATTCACTTTTATTACGTGAACTTCCTCAGAAAAACTAAACTCACTACCCACAAAGCATTTTTATGCATTAATTCATAAATCACACAACATACTTTTAAAATGACAATGTGATATTTTCTTAGTTAAAAAATATGTATTATTTAAAATGCAAACTTATATACTCTTCATTTATACTATTAAAAACATTTACAAGCAATATAATAGTGTAATGATACTTATTTAAACTAATCATCTTTCTAATATTTTCGACCCACGGTGGTGATGCTGCGGTAGCATTGTTGCCTCACAGTAAGACGCTGTCCGGTTCGATTCCCAGCTAGAGCATCTTCTGCATGGAGACATGCGTGAATGGGCGTACCTTCGTTGAAGGTTGTGCGTCAGGGCTGGTAACCCGGCATGTAAAAATCAACTACCAATCATTAGCGGACCGGAGTTCTGCTGTGGCGACCCCTAACCGGGAAAAGCTGAAAGACAACAACAATCCTTCTAATATTTTCGGGATGACAAAAAACATTTTAAATTTATGGTCTCATTTAGACCGGGTGTCCTATCAGCTCCCAAATATAACTGCCAAAAGGCTTCTTTACAGTCTAGTAAATTGTTACTGTCTCCATTAAATTCCAGCTTCTTTACATGATCTATTGCAAAAAACTGGAAATGTGAAGTTGTTAAATCTCGCCGTTTATTCTTTACTGATGGGTTCGGAGCCAGTCCTCTGCTCCGACACGGCCGATAGCAAAGCTCAGGGTTTGCCAGTAGCTCGAGACCAAGCCCCTTATCCGACAATGCACTGCTGGAATTACCTCAGATCTAGTTTGCCGTGGCAAGAGAGATCTCGATGATCCAGCTAGCTCGGACCATTTGTGGGAAAAATAGCAAGTTTTATAAAAAAAATCTTTCCATTTTGTTAACTAAGATAGTTGTGTGTTAGTATTAGGTCATTTCTTAATATAATCTATAGTTTTAAATAGTTAGTGCCCTGTTGGCTTCTTGGTTTGTGTGGGCCTTTAGCCCTATTTACTCTTATTAGTCTTTCTAATAGTCAGGGTTTTTCTGTGTGGGCCTCTTTAGCCCCATATTTGTAATCTATAATTATATTGTTATATAGTGCCTGGTTTGGGCTTAGTAGTTTTGTGTGTCTTTACAAGTGAGTAAGGACTTTACTGTCTAACTTTTTGCAGTTTACTGTTTGTTTTATTAATTATGTCGGATGAAAAGGAGAAATTCTATCCTAAATCTGGATTCAAAAAATGCCCAGATTGTGGGCAGAAAATGTCCGTCACTGATGGGACACATTCAATGTGTTTACTGTTGGGGGCTAAACACCTCCAAGACACTTGCAGCATTTGCCATTCCTTTTCTTCAAGAGTCCTCTTGGAGAGGAGGAGGAAGCTAATAGACAGGGGATTGCTACAGCAATCTTTTTCTGAGGTGTTGAGTAGCCATGAGGGTACTAGCACGTCCTCCAAATCATCAAAATTCAGATCTCCAGACAAAGTCACAAAAAAGGCAAAAATGTCAGGAGGAGGGTCATCGGTTCCACAGACCTCTGAACCGAGTGTACCTTTGATTCAGAGCCAGCTCTCTGTATTGGAGCTGGTCTCTGAAGTTCCTTCTTCCCCTCTGCTCCAGTCAGCACCTTCGGTGCATTCAGCTAAGTCCTCAGTCAGCCTTTCAGATTTGGACATGGATCGGCTAGCGCAGAAGCTTTTACAGGCACCAGGACTTGCCAAATTGTCGACCCTGACCAGCTCTTCGGTGCCGAAGACCATGGAACCGGATTTGTCTACTACTCCAAGACATACTGGACTCTCGGAGCCAAAGGAAACTGAACTGATGGTTGTCAAACCCTTGGAGCCGATACCCGCACTGGTGTTTATCGGCTCCATCTACTTGGATGTCCTCGGCGCCGACCGAGGACTCTAGGAGCCGACGCTCTCCCGTCAGGTTCGGGGAGGATAGTCAAACTGATTTGTTGGTGCCGACTCTTCCTCTTGGGGTTTCGGCTCGGATGAGCTCAGCTCCTACCTCGGGCTCGGAGCCCTGGGTTTCGGTGCGGGAGGATCGGACGGTACTCTCGGGTCCGTCCACCCCTCGTCAGAGCCATGGTGCCTTCGATGCTATGAGGAGAGTTTTGTCTCCAAAGACAACATCAGCATTGATTCAGCCTTCCCTCTCTCCTCAAGCTCCTGTGTCTGCTTCTTCATCTACCAGTCCCTCTAAGCGTAGAGACCCCGAGCCTCAAGTACCCCTACAGGGTGTCCACTGCTCTTCTGAGACCTCCCCAGATCCCTCCACTGAGGAGGTGCCCAGGAAGAGACTGTGCAAGAGGAGGCACTTAGACTCCCCACAGGAGTCTTTGACATCTGACACAGACTTAGATGAGTCAGAAGGGTCCCCTCGATCCCCCTCTGAGGCTATCTCCTTTGCAGAGATACTAGAGATCCTTAGAGGGGCGATTGGCAGTCCAAGACCCCTACTGAGTATCAGTCCGTGCTCTTGAAGGCTTTTGGGTCTCAACCTTCCTCTTTTTGGGTATCTCCGCCTTACCACGAGCTCATGGAACTGATTTCTCGTAAGGCGTGGGAGTCACCGGAGGCCATGGAACCTGTTCTTCGTAAGCCCAATAAATTCATGTCTGCCTCAGTGGACAAGCCTTTTTTGACAAAGGGAGTGCCTGTTGATGCCATGGTGGCAGCTGCAGCCACCAAAAAGGAATTATCTGAGACATCCGCCTCTATCCATCCCCCTAACAGAGATTCTAGGGTCATGGATAGATAAGGGAAGCGCATGTTTAGTTCAGCGACTTTTTCTCTGTGATCACTGAACTACTTAACCCACTTTACGAGACTACAAAGAGATCTCCTGAAAGAGCTAGGAGATGCTCTCCAGGGTACAGTAGCTGCAGGGTTGGCCGACAAAAGTCAACACCCAGCTCACTACCCTAAACTCAGTGGTAAACTCGTCCATGCATTTCATATCCTATCTCATTCCCTCCGGCACAGCTCTTTTGAGTGTGTACCTTTAACTCCTAGTGGGCGTGGCTTAAGCCTTTAAAAAATGAAGTTATCACCTTACAGTTCTAGAAAATACTCATTGAGAGAGGTCAAATATCAATACAGTTGTGTTTGCCATCATATATGCTTCAGTACAAAATATCCTGTTAACTTGTAAGTAACATGGTTTTGGAATTATTAATGCAAATATGAACAGTCAATATTTGACGCCTAGAGGAGCAGTAGGAGTTAACTGCAGTAGACGCCTGGAGGAGCACTCGGCTGTAATGAGCTATGCAGCTGATGGTTCGAGTAGAGCCGCTAGTTTGGGCATTGCTTTTCGAAGACAAGCCTGGATGCGTCTCTGTGCCTTTGCGGAACCCTTTAAGTCTTCCTTTATTAATACGCCATTCGATGGCTCATCACTGTTTGTGCCCAAAGTAAAGGAAACTTTAACCAGATGTGAGCAGGAAGGCAAGACCTTATCTGCCATTGGAGTCCGTTTTTCTACCCCTACTCAGCCCTACCCCAAGGGCCCTAGGGGAGGGAAAATTTGGTTCCGAAAATCACAGGGAGCCTTTCAGGACACACATGGAAAAACCCCCTCTAGCAGCAGAGGAGGGGTTTAAAATGGAAGAAGCGCCCCGTGGCAGAGGGGGTCCGCAGCAACAAGGTGACAGGGGTCAGTTTTCCAGACAACCCTACCAGCACCCCTGAAAGGGGGCCTGACTGTTTGGCTCTAGATGCAGTCGGGGGTCACGTCTTTGTACCCAGAAGCCTGGCTAAACATAATATCAGATACTTGGGTACAAAGCATAATTTCCAGATGATATTTCATACCGTTCTCTTCCCCTCCCATTCCTGTAAAGAGAATCCCAGATGTTCCACCCAATCTCTGGGAACAAGCAATCGTAGAGGTCCACAGATTGCTAGAAAAGAGAGTCATCCAACCAGTCCCAGCAGACCAAGTTGGATTCGGAACTTACTCAAGATTCTTTTTAGTACCAAAGAAAACAGGGGACTGGAGACCTATCTTGGACCTCAGCAGACTCAACCAGTTCGTAAAGAAAAAGAAGTTCCGAATGGTCACGCTTCAGTCCATTCTTCCCTTCTTAGGGAAAGGCGATTGGATGTGCTCCATAAATCTCAAGGACGCGTACTATCACATAAATATGAACAGATGCTCCAGAGATCATCTGCGTTTCTGGCTGGGAAGCCAATCATTACCAGTTTCGAGCCCTGCCCTTTGGTCTCACTACAGCCCCCAGAGTGTTCACCAAATGCATGACAGTGGTCACGGCTCACCTGAGACGTCTAGGATTCCAGGTGTTTCCATACCTAGACGATTGGCTCCTCACCGCTACCACCAGGCATCAATTGACTCAGGCAACACAATACACTCTGACACTCTGCCATCAGTTAGGCATTACAATCAACTTCGAAAAGTCTGCCTTATCGCCATCGCAGCATACCATTTTTTATAGGAGCAGAGTTAGATACCTCAACTACCACTCTACGTCTCCCTGTTGAAAGAGTCTCACTTCTCTGCCAAAACATCAGCTCACTGGTGTCAAAGAACGAAGCTGCAGCAGCAGAGGTATTGAAGGTGCTAGGTTTGATGGCGGCAGCAATCCTGGCTATACCACTCACAAGGATGCATATGCGAATTCTTCAATGGCTCCTCTTTGCTCAGTGGTCATACCAGAAACTACCGATGCACCACATGATTCTCATCACGGATTCTTGCAAGAGAGACCTTTGGTGGTGGTTGACGTCTCTTCATGTCACAATCAGAAGACCCTTTGTCATCCCCCCCATAGCCACTGTGACCACGGACACTTCCCTGATAGGGTGGGGGGCTTTTTCAGGGAAAGACTGCCCAAGGCACATGGACAGATCAAGAATCACATCTGAACATCAATGTTCTAGAGTTGAGAATGGTACTTCTGGTGTTGCAGTACTTTCAGGACTCTCTCCCTCTAGGAACTATTGCAATTCAAACAGACAACATGTCAGTAGTCTGGTACTTTAACAAGCAGGGCATAACCAAGTCTTACCCCCTTTGTCGAGAAGCCCTCAGGGTCTGGCAATGGGCTGTGTCATTGTTAACAACGCACATCCCGGGGAAATCCAACGTGATAGCAGACAAGCTAAGCAGGGCAATATTGCTCCCTCATGAGTGGTCCCTCAAACAGGTTGCGGAGTTGATTTTCCGCAAATGGGGCCAGCCTTGCTGCGACCTTTTTGCCAGCCACATCAATTCAGAATGCAGAAGCTACTTTGCCCTAATAACTCCTCCCAGTCATCCCCCGAGAGATGCACTTTTACACGATTGGCCCCTGGATCTCCTTTATGAATTTCCACCCTTCCCATTGATACCCAGATTTTTACAGAAAGCAAAATCGCTGGGAAGGACTGTTATACTCATAGCCCCCTACTGGCCTCAACAGATTTGGTTTCCGTTTCTCCACCATCATCTGTTGGAAGATCCATGGATGCTGGACCCAGTTCCGGACCTTCTGACACACCCGTCTGGGGACCTTCATCCTTCAATGCAGTCCCTGAAACTGACTGCTTGGCTAATCCACTTCCCCTAATTGCTAGGCTTCATTCAATTTTAGAAGATACAAGACAAATTCTCTTGTCTTCTCACAAGCCATCTACCAGGAAATTATATGGCAGTAAATGGAAAAAGATTCTCAATCTGGGCCAACACACAGAACATTGACCCTTTCCAAGCTCCGCTATCATCTATTTTAGAATTCTTGTCAAAAATTTTTAAGGAAGGAGCAGCAGCTGCTACAGTTCGAGTCCAGTTAGCTGCCATCTCAAATTTTCACCTTGGGTTTGGTGGCTCAAATGTTATGGGCCATAAATTATCTAATACTTTTCTTAAAAGTGTGCTTTATATGAGACGACCTATCAAAATTCCCTATTCTCCCTGGAATTTAAACTTTATGCTGCCTCAAATTATTCTTCCCCCTTTTGAACCAGCATTTTCTTGTGATCTCAAATTTTTATCCTGGAAAACAATATTTCTTGTGGCCATTACTTCTGCCTGCGGAGTGTCAGAACTTCAAGCATTATCTATCAGACCACCCTACATGATTTTCCATGCTGATAAGAGTATCTCTCAGAACAAACCTCTCATTTTTACCTAAAGTCTGTTCTGAGTCAAATATCAATCAGGTCATTGAGCTGCCAGTCTTTTTTTCCCAACCACTCTAGCAAATTGGAATACATGCTGCACAAACTTGATGTACACAGACAGCTCAGATTTTATCTTGACAGAACTAAGGATATTAGAAAATCAGGTCAACTTTTTGTATCCTTCTCAGAAGCCAGAAAAGGCAATCCAGTGGCTAAAACAACTTTATCTAAATGGTTATCCGATTGTATATCCTTTGTTTATGAAAATGCGAGCATGCCATTAACACACAGACCTAAGGCTCATTCTACCAGAGCCGTCTCTACGTCTTCTGCTTTTCAGGCTAAATTGCCCCTTGACAATATTTGCGCTGCAGCCACTTGGTCTAAGCCTCATACCTTTATCACAAATTACAAAGTGTAGATAAGGCTTCAAGGAACAGGTCTTCCTTTGGTTCCACGGTACTGAAGAACATACTCCCATGAGCCACCCAGGATTGAGGGTGCTAGGGACGCTACCCATCAGTGAGAATAAACGGCGAGATTTAACAACTTCACATAAAGTTATATACTTACCATAATGTTCCATGTGAGTTATCTCGCCTTTATTCTCACGTCCCTCCCTCCTTCCCCCTCCTGGCTGACTGTTGACTTAGAGGCTAGTACCATCCTGGTTATTCAATATTTCTTCTTCCCCTTCAGGAAGTGTTCTTGGTAGAAATAAATAAAAGGGGGTGTGTGTATGTATGTATATATATATATATATATATATATATATATATATATACATACATACATATACACTATTTCTCGCAGCAAACAAGATCTGAGGTAATTCCAGCACTGCATTGTGGGATAAGGGGCTTGGTCTGTAGCTACTGGCAAACCTTGAGCTTTGCTATTAGCCGTGTCGGAGCCGAGGATCGGCTCCGAACCCATCAGTGAGAATAAAGGTGAGATGAGATAACTCACATGGAATGTTATGGTAAGTACATAACTTTTTTTTTTTTTTTTGTAATTAGTACAGATTTGTGCATGTCTAGCTAGGGAATTGATGCTATCTTTTTTCCTTATTGCTTACTGGTGTTCATAGATTCTACGTTTTAAACGGTTTACTATTGAAAATGCAAACGGCACTTGGGCGACAGTCGGATAGTCGAACGTATAAGGTCGTAAACATGGATGTCGAAGACATAATAATCAATCTAGGAATGGTTTTAACATGGGTCGAGGTAGGGAAGATGTTTGTAGTAGGGAATAATACTGAACACCTACCTTGACCCATGTTAAAACCGTTCCTAGATTGATTATTTTGTCTTCGACATCCTTGTTTATGACCTTATACGTTCGACTATCCGACTGTTGCCCAAGTGCCATTCGCATTTTCAATAGTAAACCATTTTAAACATCTGTTTGTTTTGCCTATATAGTAACTTGGACATGATGAACATATAGCAGTGTAAACTACAAAATCACCATCACAAATGAAGTGATCCTTACCCCAAAATGTTTTTTTTGACATGTTCCAGTTTAACAAAAGATGTGTTGGTAATGAACCTACATTGTTTGCAGTGATTACAAGCAAATGTTCCTATTGTCCTAATTCTTCTAGTCTCACTGCTTTGTTGAACCTGTCCTTGTTCTAACATTTTTTTTTAATATTCATAACCCTTTTATAGGTAAACCTCGGTTTGATCCCTGTATGTTTTGTCAAATCCTTATTACCCAAAATTATTTTCCAATTTTCTATAATGATGTCTTTAATGAGCCACATTTTGTTGACTATTGGCACAGGAAAGGCACAAAAATATCCTGTGACCTTATTGTTAGACTGAACCTCATTGAGTGGTGAATTTATGTCAATCTGTGCTAAAATAGGTGATGCTACCCCACTTCTCAGTTTAAGTACTTCTTTTTCTATAGTTTTCAACCATGATTCATCATATCCCCTGAATGTGAACATTAATCTTAGTGTCCAGTTCTTCCAAAAATACTTTTTCTTCTGAAGTGAGATGACTTAACCTTATTATCTGTCCCTTAACAACCCCCTTCTTCATATGAGGTGGATGTAAACTTTTTTTATGAAGGTACTGATTAGCAAAAATCGATTTTCTAAAAATTCTGCTTGTGAAACCATTGTTAAATGAATTGTATGACAATTGTATGCCCAAAAAATTAATAGTCTCACCGTAGCCACTCACAATGAAATGTAAAAATTCAGTCATGTCATTTAAATAATCCACAAATTCATTAAATTTTTCTTCTTCTCCTTGCCAAATAAAAAGTAGAGGTCCTTTGCCGGAGAGTAGCTCAGTAATAAGTTATATAATGCAGGGCATTCTTCTGGATTAATGAGTTTGTGTGCTGTAGTTAGTTGTGAATATGTTAGGTAGTTGTCTGGTTCAAGCCAGTTTAATTGCTTTAAGCAATGACAATGGTGGGTCCTGTGAGGGAAATTGCTTCAAATTTAGCTATTTTATTGTAGCAAGAGGCAAGTTTCTTTCTTTGAGTATCATTTAAGTTTGTTTGGATAGGATCAGAATGTAAGAGATTTGGCAATAAGAAGGTGATAGCTAGAATTTTTCTTGCAGTATCTGTAAGGAATCAATTGATCCTATCAAGGCTAGTTTGTGGTGAGTAGATATAATGGTGTGCAGTGTATGCTGATCATATTTGAGATTATCATCTATTATAATGCCTAGAAGTTTACTGTGAGTTACAGTTTCCATGACAGTATTATTTCCCAACTTTATGGTAAAATAATTGCTTTTGATTTTGGCAAATTTTGAGGTAAAAAGCATTAACTTAGTTTTCTTGGGATTGAGTAGGAGGTTTGATTCTTTGAGACAGATTTCTACAAAGGAGAAAGATTTTTGGGTAATGTCTTGGAACTTATTTATTGTTGAGACCACACATATTAATGTTGATTCATCTGCATACTGAACTAAACTAGCATGATGGGTGGAGGTGTAGAGGTCATTAATAAATATGTTAAATAGGAGACGACCCAGGATAGAGCCCTGAGGGACATCTCTAGTAACAGGTTGAAAGGATGAGTAGATTTGTTACCATTTAACTGCTTGTTGCCTTCTAGATAGGTAACTAAGAAACCACAACAAGGAGTATTGTGAAAGTCTTATTGAGGAGCGTCAAATGAGCAGTTGCTGCTGCAAGACCGTATCAAATGCCTTTGACAAGTCTAAGAACATGATGGAGACAAGTAGACCATTGTTTCTATGTTGTTTTTTTATAAAATGTGGTAGAGCAGTAGTGATGCTGTGCTGGGGCCTAAAGCTGTGTTGTGTTTCTGAGAGCAGGTTGTTTGAGGGTTAGGTATTGCATCAGCTGCATATAGATGTATTTTACTAATATTTTGGAGGGGGGAATCACTATTGGTCTGTAGTTATTAAACTCTGTATATGTGCCACCTTTGTGTAGTGGTATGATGTAAGATTTTTTCCATAGTGATAGGACATGTCTTTCTGGTATGCACCTATTAATTAGTATGGCTACATGGAAGGCTATGACTTCTGCGGCTATTTTTAGGTAGTTGGATGGTAGTTGGTCTACAGCTGTGGAAGTAGTTATTAGTTTAAGGATCAACTTCCTTTTGAGTAAGATAAGTACTGGACTAAAACTGAGGAGCTGTGGATGGTTTTGATTGGACAGGGGTAGAGAGGGGGGCAGATGTATTAGTGTCTGAGAGAAAATATTGATTGTATAAAGTAGAAATTAAACTCTATGAGGATACAGTCTGTAAATTGTTTTTGGAGAAGGAATGATGTTCTTGCCAAGGGGTGTAGTTTAGTGATGACCAAAACTGTTTAGGGTTGTTTTTATGTTTGTCTTGTAGGTTGGTATAGTCTCTTTGCTTATCGTGTGTGACGTGGAGTTTTGTAAGTTTTCTAAATCACTGGAAGGTATTTTATGTTCTGTTTTGCACCAATTTTTCCAGGCTTTGTCCCTTTTTGTCATGATTGTTTTATGTTTCTTTTGTCAACCATGGTGCAGGGCTGGACTTTACTGTTTTATTACGTACTGATGCTAAATTATTTAAAATCTGTAAGAATATGTTATCCTTAAAGATAGTAAGGTATGTGGGTATTTTATGTTTAGTCCTTACTATGAATGTTAGCGAATGGTGGTCAGATCTGTCCAGTGGCTGTAGGAATTGAGCACAGTAGTGTTATATTTGTGAAGGACAAGTTAAGTAAATTTAAGACCTTTTTACTGAAGTGCACAGTTTAGTTTAGAGAGTTAGCACTGATCACATGTAAGAAGCATTTATAAATGGATAGTTGAAATCCCTAAAAATAAGCATTTCATTCAGTGGTGACAGACCCAAGCTTGTTTGGGTATACCTCATGGGTACTGGGTATTATAAACTGTGTTTTGTAGTTTAGAAAATATGTTAAGTGAACCTATTCATTGTTTATTGGTTCAGTAAGCCTTACAGTAAAGTGATGAAACCTCAGTGTCATAAAAGAACTGAAAATCAAAAGGCACACAGAGGAAGCTGTTAGCATTCCTGCTGTGCAACTTACCCTCCCCCAGCAGTAGTGAAACTTGAGTTCTTAAGATGAAAAGCTGACTGAATGTAAACAATAGGATCACATGACTTAACTTACCAAAACAAATGAACAGTTAGACCCTAAATAAAACTCCGTCATAAAGTTGTATGTATCTGCTTTAACAAGTACTGCTCTAATATTTGCAAGCAATATAGTTTGTAATGACGAGCACACCAAGCATGGACCGTACCTGCAGTGTGCCCCCTCCCCCATAGCATTCATCTCTATCCCTTGTAATGCCTTCTTGCATATACCATCAGTAAGTGTGGTGGAACAGCAGGGATTAGTTATTAGAAAGCAGACTTTACTTCTAATCTAAGACAAGCATTGTAGTAAAACAATTAATTACGTACACCAAATGTACTAAAGTTATAAAACGTTATTGGCAAAATCCTTGTACTGTAAATGAATGAACAATTGCTCCATTGGTACTGACATGTAAAACTCACCCAATTGCTGATTGTTTCTAGTGGTTCCTTCTTGGAGGTCGGTGCGACTTTGCCCTCACTGCGCTTGTTTCTGGTGGTTCCTTCTTGGCGGTCGGTGCAACTTCACCCTCACTGTGCTTGGGCTCACTACATTCCCTATGCCCATTCCCGCCCACCCCTTTCTGTAATTTATACCCGTAATGCCACTCCCACTCCTCTCACAGACCAATCACTGTAAACATTCCAGTAACCACTTCAACTCCACTCCCACTTGCCTGCTGCACAACTCAATCTCCCCGTCTATATAAAATATCACAACTAACAATATACTTTATCATATAAATAACATTCCCGTACATGCTTACAAATCCACAGATTTCTTCAAAAACCTATTTGTATTAAACCTACATCATGTTACCACTTCATATAATTATCACTACTCTCACTGTACTCACACACATCTCTTCCTATCACAGCACGCCACTTACCTCAATGCCTCGCCATGCCACCTCTGTCCTGCCCACCTAAAAACAGCACCCCCTCAAACTCTACATCCAACCAGCTATCCTTACTATTCCCACTCATCACCTCACAGTATTACACATACCACCATCTCATAACCCCACAGATATATATCTGCTTTATGACAAATACTTTACTAAACTAATAAAAACACTCACAGACATAGCATCTAGACTGTTTCTGAGCAGAGATATTCACCCCAACCCAGGTCCTTCAAAACTAGGTATTCACACCCCAACTCAAAACACAACCCACACCCTACCCTACCTCTCCAGAAAAACAACAGACCTTCTAATTTTAAACATCAATGCAAGAAGGATATCAAACAATATTCAAGACCTTCATGCCAACCTTTCCCACTATTAACCAGATATAGTGATAGTAACAGAAACTTGGTTAAAATCAGACACCTCAATTAATGAAATAGTTCCACCAGGTTATAATATTTTACATAGTGACTGAATTACTAAAAAGGGAGGTGGGGTAGCTGTGATATTTAAAAATCACTTAAACCTTATATTACAAACTCAAACTCTGGTTTGATACCGCTGAAATCATATCTACTGTCATTTATATTAAACAGAAAAAAACAATCAGCATAATTGGTTGCTACTTTCCACCCAGTAATAACATCCCCACTCTAGAAACCCTACTCCATTTGCCAACTAATTCACTCCCCAGGAAACCATCATCATAGGAGACTGGATAAAATGTAACTCAATTAATCCTACTAGTCCTATCAACTTACACAGATTTACCCAACTAACTGAATCGTCTACTTGTACAGATAACTCATCCAACAAAGTCCTAGATTGGATGCTGACAAATAGTCCAGCCCAAATTAGTCACTCAGGTTGCCTCCCTGACAGTCTGCGTGGCCATCTCCCTACATTCCTACTAAGATACTGTACATCTCCAATAAAATCCCCCACTTTCCATCAATTATGAAATAAAAAAAAAGTTTAATGCTACTAGCTTCCTCTCAGCACTAAAAGGTTGTAACTGGAAACCTCTCAAATGTCTAAATCTTGAAGAAGCTGTTAACTACTTCAGTACCACTTTCTTAAACATCCTAAACTCCTATGCTGCACCTAGAACTATCAGAATCAAATTAAACTTTTCTCCATAGTTGAGCAAAGAAACTAGATCCTTGCTTCTTTTATGAAACAAAGCTTGGACCAGTTGGCATAAAACAAGTTCCCATAACTCAAAGCAGGAATACCTAGAGCTAAGAAACAAAGCAAAGAAAGATAAAGACTGACAAGACTAACTACTACCATAATATTCAAACAAAATATCAGAATAATTCTAAAAAAGTTTGGCCTGCAATAAATAACATCTTCCAACCAGGAAAAATTGGGACCCGCACTCCCAACACTGCAGATCATTGTGCAACCATAGCTACTCAATTCAACCAATACTTTACTGAATCTATTTTAAAACTGGCAAATTTCCAAAAACACTCCATCCTCCAATGCTGACCCAAATATTCCAATAAATTGTAATGGTTTCACCGTGCAACCTGTCTCTGTGAGCGCGATGACAAGGCTACTGAATAAACTAAAACCCATCTCTCTAGCTGCCGACCAACTCCCAGCAGAATTTCTAAAAATTGCTGCTGAAGTAATAGCATACCCAGTAGCAATCTTCATTAATAAATCCATTTCTGAAAAAACAGTTCCCAGCATCTGGAAAATTTCACAAATAATACCACTACATAAAGGTGGCAACTGTAGGGAGCTAACAAACTTGCTGTCCTGTCTCCCCTATCCAAATTACTTGAAAGGTGCATACACACTCAAGTTATGGAATGTCTTCATACTCATAATCTACTCTCAAACACTCAACATGGATTTAGGCCTTTTTGTAGCACCACCACTGCCCTCATGTCCTTTACTCACACAGTTAATGAGCACAGGAATAATGGTAAATTCATTTCTGCCATTTTCTAGATCTTTCCAAAGCTTTTGATATGGTAAATGACAACAAACTTATTACTGCTTTACCTAAACCGAATCTTAGTCAATCCACAATTGAATGGTTTCAGAGTTACCTAACTGGGAGACAGCAGGCAGTTAAATGGCATCAGGAACTGTCTTCTTTTTTCCCCTGTGACCCTAGGGGTCCTACAAGACTCTATTCTTGGACCTGTACTATTCTCTGTATTCACCAACAACCTCCACATATCCACACTCCACTTAACAGTAATCTGTGCATCATCTTCCCTCCAAGTATTACAACAGCATACTCAAGAATCCTTCCTCTCTGTAGTGAGGTGGCTTGCCAACTCTCAACTTATACTAAACCCTAATAAAACAAAACTACTTATTTCCAGCCCACTCAACACGCATGTGCAAATACCATCTTCAATATCCTTTCCCACAACACTATATCACATACCAAACTTCTAGGCATAGAGCTTGATCATAACATGACATTCAATGTCCATATCTCACATACAATAAAAAAGTTCATAAAAAATTAGGAGCACTTTACAGAAATAAACAGATACTACTAGAGCCACTATAGCATGTACCCACCTCATTTCCTCACTCATATATGCCTCTCCAGTCTTCAACAATCTTAGAAATTCTGATACAAACAAACTAGTGAGTTGCTATAATAAGATTGCCAAATTTGCTACCAATAGCCCATACACAACACATCACTGCACTCTCCTTAAACAACTCACCTGGCTCGAATTTCCACACCTACTACTCCTCTGCAATCCACTACTACTAGCACATAAAATCCTTTACCTTCCCAAAAAAACCCAGCCTTGCTACACTTAACACCATACACTAGTTTGAGGAACTGACGCTCCAATATTAAGCTTCTTCTCAATGTAACCAAACCCAACAATGCTGCCAGTACCTACCTATAATCTCATGCAATAGCTTAACATTGGAATAAACTGCCTCCTGCCATCTCATCCACTACTATACAAGAATAAAAATTTGCTTAAAGAACTCTCATCAAACACATGGCTCTACAACTGCGACTGTCCAGGCTAGCACTATTCTACTGACCGAGTTCTTCAGATTCTGACTTCATGCTATCTCAACTCTATCCACTCCTCCTTTCTTTATAAATCTAAAACCACTCAGTGTATATGGTGTTCATTAATGAATTAGGGTCTATGTTAAATGTTCAAACATCCAAAATGTCGAACATTACATGGTGGAGACCAAATGTTCGAACATAAAAAAAACAAAACAAAACAAAACACATAAAAAAACACTTTAACAGTGTAGGCAGGGGGGGCAAGCCCCCCTAAACCCCCATGTGGGGGGCTGCACCCCACACACCCCTACTTAAATATACCAACTCAGAGACCGCACTTCAGTGCAGAAAAGGGAAATTCTCCCTATGTGCACCGTACAGTGCCGTTGAAAGTCTGTCTTCGAGCACTCAAAAATTCGAACATTTGGTCTCAACCATGTAATGTTCAAAATTTTGAGCATTCGAAGATTTGACAGGTACCCATGAATTAGACATGCATGTACCTTACATGATATATACTTATGTAGTAATTTGTCTCAGAACATATTCTGTAACTACAGTTTTAATTATTTAGAGTCTTGTAATTGAGATTTGGCTGTATTTTACTTTGTATACTGTTAGATGCTAACTATGGAGCTTTTCTCCACGGGCCTCTGCTGAAAAGGGACATGTGTCCAGTCGGACTTTCCCAGTAAACAAATATAAAATAAATAAATAATAAAATAAATAGAAAATCTGTGAAACTCTCCCTTTAAATGAAACCTTTTTCTTTCAGTTGCTGTTTTCCTTTGAAAATTACAAAGATATCCCTTGTTGTTCTGTCATTACCTGATCATCTATTCTCTAGGTGTACTCCTTGACTAGGTGTTGTTCTGTTTTCTTCCTGACCATCTCTGTGGTAAAACAGCTGCTGGAGATGTTCAAGGGGTCCCTCTGGGACACGAAATGAGTCTGCCTGACCTCGGACAAACTGTTTTAGTGTAGCAGGGTAAAGTAGTTCCCAACAAATTCCTCTCATTTTAGAGGACTTTATTACCGGTGCAAAGGTGCTGCTGCTTTTCCTTGTTCCTATGAATAGTCTATAGTATTCTTTTTCCTGGTTTCCATGCTTCTTGTAGAGTTTGTAATCTTTTGATAATGGGTCTTGGCTTCTTGCTGTCTTTCATCACCAGGAGCAGTGTGTTCTGATGATCTCTTTCTATTAGTATTTCAGCAGCTGGAGTGTTAGTTGACTTTTTCAATTATTTACTGCAGGTTTCATTTCATTCCTTCCTTTCTGTTTGGAATAGGGTCATAGGAGATTACTAAGCCATTGCCTGGAGCAGCCTAGCCATTTCATCCCACTGTGATACCATAGAAATGTTAGTTAATACCCAAGATTACATTTAGTAATGGCTGCCCATGTCCAGGAGGGTTGTGGGTGCTATCCTCAGTAATAATTTATGGTGCCCCATCCACTCGTCCAGGTTCCCCTTGAACAGTGTCCTAGAGGTCTGCTGTTTCACATGAATACAGCATCTTCTATTTAAGTCACAGGTAATATTTAATTCCCTGGAACAGACAGCCCTAGTCCCGTTTGATTTACAGATATGCAATAAGTTCATTAGGTTTGGATGTGAGATTGCTCTGTAAGCCAGGCATAAGTCTCCCCTAAGAAGTCTGTACAATACAGAGTATAGTGACAGTGACTTTAGTCAGTCTGTGTAAGGCACATGCTGCAGTCCCTTGATCTTCTTTGTTAGAAACCTCTGAGGTCTCTCCAATTGCTGCAGGTGCTTTGTACGGTACATGCCGAATGGGGCGCTATACTCAATTATGGGCCAGATTAGTGTAGAGGGGTTATAACCTATTTTGCTCTCTAAGTGATGCCTTTACTAATCGGGTGTGCTACATAGAAATCCTTCTTACTACAGTAGACACATGGCGGTCGAAGTTAAGGTCACAGTCAACTTGTGATCCCAGGTCCCTTACCACTTCTTGGGCACTTAGGGTATTGTTGATTTGATAGTGTGAAGGGACATTGTGATGAAGGGAATGATGATAAATTTCTTTACATTCAGTTTGAGACCCTGACTAAGACACCAGTCACACTGGTCTGTATAAGACCCTCCTGGAGTATACTGACATCATTTGGGTATTCAATAATTTTACCCAGTTTGAAGTCATCTGTAAACTTGGTCAGCCACAACCCCTTAGTTTTGACCTGAATTTATGAGAAGTAAATACCAAACAGTAGGGGGCCCAGAATTGACCCCCTGTGGCACCCCACTGGTAACAGATCTGCTGGTTGATGTGGAGTCACCCACTTTGATAACGTGTGTCTGGTTTGTGTGCCAGTTGGCAAACCATCTTACAATGAAGTGATTTATGTTCAGTATGCTAATTTTATTGGTAATGCCTGAGTGTGTGATTATGTCAAAAGCCTTTACCAAGTTGAGGTATGCTGTCTGCACAAATTTGCCCTTGTCACATTTTCAAAAAAATCCACCAGATTTAACAGGCAGGGTCTGCCCTTGATGAAGCCAAATTGGGTAGGATCCAGGGTTTGGAGGTCACGTATGTCTTTATTTATGATGTCCATAGTGATGCATTTCATGGTCTTACAGAAGAGGCTGGTCAGGCTTATGAGTCTGTAATTCTATGGGCCTGTTGCTAAACCACCTTTGTGGAGGGGAATAACTGTCACTGTTCTCCATTCCGCAAGAACAAAGCCTGTATTTAGACTATGATTGAAAAAGGTACTTAACAGTGATACTAATTCATGCTTTAGCTTGTTTAGAAGACAATCTGGGATGCTGTCCCATAGAAGCTGTGTTTTATGTCATGAACAAGGCTTTGATGACCTGTTCAGATATGTAGGGTGGGTGGGGAGTTCGGGGGGAAGGTTTGTGATAGGTTTGGAGGGGATAAGGAAATGAAATTTTCACCAAACCTATCTGTTAGCAGGTTTGCTATCTCTGTGAGGTCAGTGTGTGTGATATCATTGGATACTAATTTTGCACATGCTCAGTCCTACCTTTTAGGCTGCATATGTAGCTGTAAAAGGCCTTATGGTTATCCTTGGCTGTGCTTGCTAAGTTTTTCGCAAAGAAGCCCTCCGAGGATATGACAAATTGTCTTATTTGCCTGTTGAGGCTGAGGAGGGTGCTTTTCCATTGTTTGGAGTCTCACCTTTATGTTCTTGGACAGCAACTTTTTGCATTTATTGTAAAGTTTGTTGATGCTGGATGTCCACCATGGCAGCTTGTTTTTACTTGGAGCTCTGGCTTTGATTCTGTTTGGTACAGCCAAGTCTATACACTTATGCAAGTGATTGTTCAGAGCTTTGGTGTAGTTATCACTTCCAGCTGGGGATGGGGCTTTGAATGCATTTATGCCTTCACCTAGGAGAGTATAGTTTGCCTTAGTGAAGTTTTTTAGTCTGATTTCACCCTTTGTGAATTATGGTGTTAGTGTTAGCTCAAAGGTGACTGATTTGTGGTCAGATGTAACTAGTGAGGGTCTGACAGTTGCTGTAGTGCATCTGTTTGACATGTTACTGAGGACCAGATCTAGTATGTTTGTTCCTCTTGTTGGGGTATGAACAATTTGCTCCAGGGCATTTGATTTAACAAAGTCAAGGAACTTTTGCACTAGCGAGTTAGGGCTAGCATAGTTTTCTCAATTGATAGTGGGATAATTGAAATCCCCCGTAAGTAGAGCATTCAGTAATATTTGGATTGTCTGCAGTTTAGTGGAGTAAACTTTGTGCATATCATGACCCATGGAAGGGGATCTATAAGTGGCTATGATTTGAATGGGGGTCTTACCCACTGTAACCTGAACTTGGAGTAATTCCATGGAGTTGTCCAGTCTAACTAGATGGGAGGTGAATTTATCTCTAATATAGATAGCATGACTGGAGTACTCTCTGAGGCCTGGAACTATGTCATCTGTGATTGTGCAGACATCAGCATCTTCCAGGGTGAGAAGTGCTTCAACTGAGTGTAGTTTCTGATTTAGACTCCTAGCATTAAGCAGCATAACCCTGAGTTTTTTTTTTGAGGATATTTTTACATCAGGAATTTTGTTCTTATAACATTGCCTGAAAAAAGCACTATGAGGGGGCAAGTACCCTTGCCAGCAACCTAAGGCTTGGAGGCAACCAGTGGATACCATGTCTGGCAAAGCAGCGTGGTCTGTCAACCATGTCATCCCAGGCTGTCAGATACTGGATCCCCCTTGATTGACACCAGATGCTAAGCCAGTTGTTGAAGTCAATCATTTTTTGTTTCTATTGTGGCATCATCCTGGGTGAGGGAAGAATGCTGCTTAGGGCTAGGGACATACCTGCCTGGGGCACACAAACTGAAAGCTCCATTGTGTCTCTCTTCATATAGTCAAGTGAGGTACATCTCAAGACATTCGCTACAACATATGACAGAGTCATAACAGTACTTGTTGCGAGACTTGACTGCGTGTGTGATTTGGTGGATCCTGGCACCAGACAGGCAGCTGACTGTGACCTTCGCTTTGTCCAGCCTAGTGAGGGGATATCTTTGTGTCTCACTATAGAGTTGCCTATGACCAATTAATTTGATTTAGATATGTTTTGCCTTAGGGGCATATTCGGTGAGACACATGCATGTGGTATTATGTGTAGTGGGTGCTGTTGGGACTGTATTGTGTGCAGAAGGTTTGCACTTGGGAGGTCTTTGCTCTTTTGGCATATTTCTCATGAGTACCTCCGCATATGTGGGTTTGTGTTGTGTGCTTGGTATGTGTGGGAGGTGGAATGTGGGTGCAGACAACATGCTTGGTATTTGGTTGTTTGTTATGTGAGAGAGAGAGAGAGCATTGATTCCAGATTCATAGTATAGATACCTCTCTCGCATATTGTATTTCCATGTTTTAGGAATAGTAGGTTGTATACGAGGCAATTGCTACAGTGCCTCAGGATGCCCATGTCAATCAGGCTGGCTGGAGAAACAGTGGGAAACTGACCTTCCATTATACCAAGTGTATTCTGTAATAAGTGGGGAAGGTGGGTTAGATGGATTGGTTGTGTTGTAGAACTAGTAAAATCAGGTAATCTATACAATGTTTATGGGTAGAAACCTGTGCTTTTGCCTCAAAAACCACAGCTGGGTTTCTCTCTAGGCAGCAGTGCACAACTGTGTTGTGAGCTGAGAAGAAGGGAAGCTTAGGAGGGTTCCCTAGCAGTTATCTAGAGCAATTTTGACTTTTTAAGCATTTGGGTCTATACACAGCAGCGCTAACCCCTGCTGCACAGTGTGCAGCTATGCACAAATGCTGTGTTTAAATATCAGCTAAATAAAACAGTTTTCAAACAATCCAGACAGTGTGAAAGCCCAAGACTGAGCCTTGTTCCAACAATCCCCAACTCAGATGGGTCCTTGATTACACTCTTCTGCCGCAAGGGTGCAGGAGGGTCCTCTTAATATAAGCTGGATGGCTTTAGTGCTCAGAAAATGCCAAACAGTCTATATTTAGCAAGTCTGAATCTATCCTGTGCTATAAATTGTTCAAGTACTGTAAATAGTGTTGAAAGCACAGTCACAAACAATAAAAATAGTTTAAAGTAGGCAGCAAAACAATTACAGATAGTTTAAAAGTTCAAAGAAGGTTATAAAAATACTTATTTTTCAATAGAATTCACAGGATGCCTTGGATTTTGTTCAGATTGACTTCAGATTTTTGGCTAAGGAGGCCAAACTCTCAGCAGCTCTGGTAAACTGAGCACAAACTGTCCAACAAATGCTGTGTTTAGGTTCATAGGTAGATACTAGGCTATCTGCCCTAGGGCATTTATAAGCCTAGCCAGAGTGTATTTGGCTTCCGCCTCCCTATTAGATTAGCCTACTGTGCCTCTGTAAAGTAGGTCACAGAAGGTACCCTTTTAAGATTAGTTTACTGTGCCTCTGTCTAGCAGGGACACAGGAGAGATCTCAGGGGTGAATTTGCGATTTCCCATCCACGCGTCCAAATTTTGCTTGAAGAGGGTCAGCGAGGGGCCATGTCTAACATGAATTGGGATTCTATTCCAGAGTGAGGGGAGCCTCTGGGAAATGAATCTGTCCCTCCAGCATGTCCTATTTATTTTTGTGCTGAGGTTTAGGTCCCTGGAGCGTGTAGCTCTAAGGGACTTGGATTTTTTGAGGTGGAGCATGTCCATTAATTCTGGGTTTGACATGGCTTTGTACGTCAGGCATAGATCACCTCTGAGTAGGCGGTAAGCAACTTAGTAGAGCTGGAGTTTCTTTAGTTGAACTGCATAGGACATCTGTTTGTAGCCCATGATCCTCTTGGTGAGGTACTTTTGGGGTCTCTCCAGTTGCTGCAGGTGTCGGGTAAGGTACATCCCAAAAGGGGCATTGTATTCAATTATGGGCCTGATGAGTGATGAGTAGAGGGGCACAATGACCTCTCTTGATCTAGATGCGAACCCTTTCGTGATAAGGTGGGCTATATAGAAGGTCTTTCTAACCACTTTGGCAACGTGATTATCAAAGGAGAGCTTACTATCTACATTGGTCCCCAAATCTCTAATTACTTCTTCCATGCTTAATGGATTACCGCCTGTGTGGTAATTTGTGGGCACCTTGTTTTTCCCAAAGGGGATGACTATGCACTTTTTAGCATTTAGCTTGAGGCCGTGGCTCTGGCACCAAGCATCCGTCTCTGTGAGACCCTTTTGGAGGATGCTTGTGTCAGCTGGAGATTCGATTATGGCCCCCAGTTTGCAGTCATCTGCGAACTTTGTCAGCCGTAATCCCCCTGTGTTAGCATGAACCTCAGAGAAGTATATACAGAACAAGAGAGGTCCCAGAACTGAGCCCTGTGGGATGCCACTTGTAACTGGTTTGGATTCAGACATGGCACCTGCGATTCTGACCATGTGGGTTCTATCTCTGAGCCAGTTTGCAACCCATCTTGTGATATAGGGGTTGATATTTAAGCTGGTAAGCTTATTTATGATGCCCGAGTGGGGTATTGTGTCGAAGGCTTTTGCGAGGTCCAGGTAGGCTGTGTGGACTACCTTGCCCTCATCTATGGCTTTGGTAACTGTTTCAAAGAAATCAACTAGGTTTAAGAGGCGAGATCTGCCCTTAACAAAGCCGAATTGGGTAGGGTCCAGTGTCTGGAGGCTCCCAATGTCTTTGTTTATGAGTTCCATGATAATACGCTCCATAGCTTTACAGACCAGACTAGTCAGGCTTATGGGGCAAAAGTTTCCGGGGTCCGTTGTGGCACCACTTTTGTGGAGTGGGACCACTGTAGCTGTACGCCATTCTTTGGGTACATATCCTGTAGTAAGGCTAAGTTTGAACAGTGACTTAATGTGAGGGTTCAGTTCTTCTTGAAGCTCGTGTAAGACACAGCCTGGGACACCGTCCGGTCCCATAGATGCTATGTTTTTTGCTTTGGAGAGGGCAGCTTTCACCTGTGCATCTGTGATGTCAGGGAGGTTACATTCAGTTGGGATAGGCATTTGCTCCTTTGGGGGGGAAGGGGGGGTTTGTGCTGAATCTGTCTGCCAGGATGTTGGCTATGTCTCTAGGTTCGGTATATTTTGTACCGTTATGCAACAATTCAGAGCACATCTGGGAGTTTCCGCCCATGTTCCTGACATAACTAAAGAAGGCCTTGTGATTATCTTTAGTGTCTAGGGCAATTTTTCTTTCGAAACTGGCCTTTGATGATTTTATGAGGGATCGAAGTTTCTTGCTTATACTGATCAGAGTTGCCTTCCCTTTTTGGGATTTTGCTCTGTCATGTAGTAGCTTCCTCCTTCTGTTGTATAGCTTATTTATGGCTGGGGTCCACCAGACCAGTCTCCTGTTTTTGGAGGAGTGAGTCTTGGTTTTATTTGGGATAGCACGATCCATGCATTCCTGCAGGTGCTCCTAGAATGCATTTGTAAAGGATTCTGTGGATTGGGCTGTATTATCCTCTGGCCCAGGGGCTTTGAAGGATTCCAGCTCAGTCTTGAGAAGTGCAAAGTTGGCTTTTGAGAAATTCTTTACATTGATTTCCTTGTCTGGGGGTGGGGACGGGATATGGATGTCCAGGGAAATTTGTTTATGGTCTGATCTTACCAGGGAGGGGTTTACCTCTGGTGTGGAACATAGAGTCCCCATGTTGGTGATGACCAGGTCCAATATGTTGTTCCATCTTGTGGGAGTGGTGACAGTTGTTCCATTGCGTTAGAGTTTATAAATTCAAGGAACCGTTGGGTGAGGGTGTTTGGGCTTGAGTAGTTTTCCCAGTCAATGTTTGGGTAGTTGAAGTCACCTAATAACATAGTGTTTGGAGAGACCTTCATATTCTCCAGTGTTTTCAGGAATGCCAAGTGGGGTTCCTGTAATAGGGAGGGTGTTCTGTAGCAGGCTACAAACTGAAAGGCAGTTTTGCCCGCTGTTAGTTGCACATGGATGGTTTCCGATGCTTCGTGCAGTTCCACTAACCTGGAGGTGTAGATATCTTTGATGAATATAGATACTCCACCTCCTTTTGTGCTTCGGTCCAAGTTTTGGGGCCGAAACGCATGGTATGAGTTATAACCTGGTAGTGCTGGGGTGCTCTCAGGAGCCTTGAACCAGGTTTCTGTTACTGCACAGACATCGATTTTCTCCATACTGAGAAGATCCTCGAGTGCGTGCATCTTGAGGTTTAGACTTCTGGCATTGAGTAGCATTAACTTTAGTTTTTTTATCCTTGGGTTGTCTATGGAGGTGGGTTTGTCCTTTGAGCCTTGCCTAAAAAAGGCACTATGGGGGTGGCAAGAGCCTTGGCCAGTATACGAAAGCCTAAGGGTGACAGGTGCAAGCCGTCCCTGGCGAAGCAACGTGGCTTGTCAAGCATGTCATCCCAGGCTGACAGACACTGGATCCCCTTTGAATGACACCAACACTTTAGCCAATTGTTGAAACTGATCATTTTGTCTTTATACTGTGGCATCATTCTTGGTGAGGGCAAGATGCTACTCAAGGTCAGGCTCATACCAGCCTGGACTACATGGTCAGAGAGCTCCTGTATGTCTCTTTTCATGTAGTCCAGGGAGGTACGTCTCAGGTCATTCACACCACCGTGGACAATGACAGAGTCATACTTGTACTTGCTTTGGAGTGACCTGAGTGCTTGCGTTATGTGGCAGATCCTGGCACCCGACAGGAAGCTTACAGTGACATTCTCCTTGTTCAGTCTGGTGAGTGGGACGTCAGTGTGCCGGACAATAGAGTCCCCTATAACAAGTGTATTTGGTGTGTTGTTTGGCCTTAAGGGCTGTGACTGTGAGGCACACTGATTTTGTGAGATATGTGATTCATGGGTATTGTTGAGGGGTGGCTGTTGCTTGGATATCTGCTTAGGAGGTCTTTGCTGTTTAGGCAGATTTTTATTTAGAGCCTCCGAGTATGTTTTTGTGTGTTTGTGTTGGGTATGCAAATGCAATAGGTTTGTGTGAGACTGGATTTGTGGTGTGGGTGGTTACCTTTTCCTCCTGACTGACTGTGCTAGTCTTGGGTTGAGAGAGCTCTGCCTCCAGTTTGGCTGTGTAACTGCATCTCTCACATGTATTAGAGTTTGTTGGAAGGAGGAAAGGGTTGTCTGTGTACATAAGGCAATTGTAACATTGCCTCAAAATTCCCAGATTCACCAGCTGGACTGGTGAGTAGCCTTGAAACTGACCCTTGGACATACCAGATTAGTATAGGGAACTGTTTTTTTACTGATCAGACTAGGGAAGGGAACTGATTTTTCACTTGATCAGGAAGGACCAATCGGGAGTCTAATGTTTATGAGAAGTCAAGGAGGGTGTAGTGCTTTAGTTAGTTAGTGTTTCCTTATAAGAGCTGAGCAAGTGCAGGGCTTTAGAAAGAGAATAGAGTGACTACTTTGAGAGTTTGAACAGTTCTAAGGGAAAAATTGAAGAGCAGACTTTGTGGCGCCTGGAATAGTTTAAACCTGTTTAGGCGGCGCTGCCCAGTGCGCAAAACTGCGCAAAAAGAAAGTTGTAGGGTTTTAAGAGAAGAGAGATCAAGGAGTTTAGAATTGACCCAAAATGGCCAATAAAACTACAGCTTCTACGTAGTAACCACTCCTCCAGGGACAGGCAGGCTGTTCAGTGTTAACCACTCCCACTGGTGAACACAGAGACTTCCCTTTAGCCCAAGCAAGCACTGGCCTTCTAGAAACTTCCAAACAGTTCAGAACAACAAATATTTAACTGAACTTTCTTAACTTTCAGAAAGTGTTGTAGTTTAAAGGTAGCAGAGATGCACAAGCAGCAAAATAATCACAAAAGTGCAATAAATGACCCCACACTTGAGTGCTAGGCCAAAATCAGGTAAAATGCAGTTTTTATAGAAAAAAAGATTTTAAATTAAGTGCAACACAGGAAATGCAGTAAACAGGCTCTAGATGTGTTCCAGGTACTGTTACTGTTACAGATATAAACTTTAGCAAACCGGAAAATGCCAAAAAGTAGGCAGCAAAGCAGTAAAACTTAACAAAAAAATCAGAAGAAAATACTTAAAATCACAAAAGTGGCTCCTTTTCTTCCCTTGGTAGGTGCTTCAGCAACAACTAGCAAGCCTGAAAAGATGTTATATTATTCTCAGGGGCAAGACATCATTTTTGGTGTTGTCTAGTGGGTTGCCATACTAGAAGTCCAGTACCCTGGAATTCTTATTTCTCTAGTGTCAATTTTTCCACACCTGGTATGTTGTTGCTCTCACTATTATCACTGCCATCACATGGTTATGGCCTGATGGGAATTCTGTCAACATTTCCACCCACTCCATGTCTCCACTTCTTCCCACTTGTAAAATCCTACCTACTACACAAACCTTACTACTTCATCTTTGTAGAAGGTGTTTCTCTGAGTTTCTGTAAGTCATTGCCTCATGCCCTCCATTAATGCCTTTTGGCTTCTCCTATTAAGGCTCACCAGTGTAATGTCCCATTCTGTTTTCAGCACTATACTGAAATCCTCCTGAACACCACTCTGTTATTTCCAGTTTCTTCTCTTTTGTGCTTCCTTAAAGCAATTGAGATTGTAGGATGATCTTTATTAGGCTCATAACATATCCCTGCTGTTCAGCCTTTTTCTTCAGTCATACAGACCCTCCCCATTACCTTCCTCACCCCATACATTGTTCCTTTCTGGCTGCATATACTGTCCCCTTCTACAATTTTAAAAGCTGTTTTTATTTTTTAAGTCTGATTTAATGTAGGTTTCTTAGAGCATACACAAGTGATTTCTTTCATTATTCAGCTTGTCTGACATCTGCATTTTTATACACCTTTATTAAATTCTCACATTTTGAGCAATGATATGAATTCATGTACGTTAAGAGAAAACAAAACAAATCATTGTAAATATTTTTCATTATTTTCACACATTATACATATGCTTGCTGTTTAACAATCATCAATCACTACAGTATTACAATAAATTGCACAAGTCCTGAGTTATTTTAAATTTCACTTCTCAACATTATTCTGCATGTATTGTTCCCACAAATTCCATTTATTTCTGTGTAATTTGCCCTTCTAAAGATATAGACTCCAGTTCTTTTATCTCCTTTACGATATTTAGTATTTCATTTATAACTGGATTAAATTTTGATTCCCATTTTCTAGTCATTGCTTTTTTGGAGGGGCAATCAATAGCATTAAACTTGGCAAGGTCTTACTTTGTCTATGTAATTTAGTTAATGTATATTAGCTCAAAAGAATAATTTCCTTTGTTAAAACCATTTGTTCTCCCATCATCTCTGACAAAGTTCTCAGTACAGAACTTTTTTTTTTAATTTGCCAGTTTGTTACATGCCCAAAAACATGTTTTGAATTACCTCTTTTTCCCATCTCAGTTCAAGCATTTGCTATCTGCTTGAGGAAAAATTCTCTGAAGTTTGCTTAGGGTATAAAAATGCCTATGCAAGCACTACTATGCAAAAATCCTAAACCTTCTGGACTTTGTTGCAGATGTGGGAGCCATACAAATATCCTTCCACTGTTCTATTGTATACTGCCTTTCAGTTCTCTCTTCCCTATCTTTTCAAACCTCTTCTGATTTATTCTCCTAGTTATCTTGCATTTTTATATGCCCTACTAGTTATCAATTTTTAACACTTCTCTTCTAGACAACTAAAAACTCTACTAGAGCTGGTCTTTCACCTTCCTCAGCAGTTTAATGGTGTCTGTTTATCCCTGACTTTCCATAATGTCACCTTGTTGTTGATATCTTTTTTCTCTCCTTACATCCCAACTTTGTCCTTCTGCGAGTGCCCGCATTTAACATCCATTCTCTTCAGCCTGTGACACCCCAGCAAAGGGGAAAATCCCATTAGAAACAGACATGTAGTACTAATAATCCCCATATCCAATGAACTGTATAGGTGCCTTTCACCTCAGGCAAAAATCTACATCTCAGGCTGATCCTGTTCATTCCACTGATATTTATCCTACATCTGTCTCTTCCTGTTGTCATCTTCTTCCCTCTGACTAGCTTTCTTATCCCTCTGTCACCATCTCTTGTCTAGAGCACTGTTACTGTTCCCAGTCAGTCACCCCTCTAGTGTCCTTCTCTGACAAGTTTGTGCAATCTTCTATTCATTTTACCCTATAACTTTTCTTCTCTGTCTCCCCTTGCTGCTGGTTCCTCTCATTCTGTCATATCATTGTTCCTAAACACTACCTTTCTTTTCCTTATTTTTCTGCCTTTATTTGTTATCCTAGTTTTTCAACTGTTTTTGATGGAGGGCCAAACTATGTAGCCCTTACTTATACTTACCCCACCTTGACTTCCAGCCCACAACCATTCACATTCCAGTTTCACTCATTTCTTTTCTCAGCTAGAGTTCTCCTTAGCAGTATCTGACCCTGTCCTCATTGACAGTTTGTTGGTTGGCAAGCCATGACCCTTTCCCAAGGTAACCATTTTGTTACAGGACCTAAACCAGGACATTTGAGGGCCGCCCCAGGAAGCCAGCTCTGCAATCCCGAGGGGAGTTCTGCAGGGCCAGTTGCTCCCCAACAGGTTCTCTTCCTGGATAATCTGGTGGACATGCATGATCCAGCATAACTTGGCAGCCCTTGGGAGTTGAGATGGCAGGGCTTCCCATCAGCATTTGAGTCTGGGTCCAGGTCCCAGCCTCAGGGGATGTCCTACCAGGTGTCTTCCCATCCTCCTACACCTGGCCTAAAGTCGTATGAGAGCGGATCCACACTTCAGCAGCCGAGTGGAGTTCCGCAGGGCAGGTCGCACCCTGCAGGTTTGCTCCCCAGCTCGTCCAGCAGGCACGCCCAATTTGGCACAATTTGGCAGCCTTCAGGAATTAAGGGACAATGGGGAATCCCGTCAGTGTTTGAGTCTGGGTCCCAACCCTGGGGGATGTCCTGACAGGTGTCTGCTCAGGGTTGAGGCACCCTCCTGGACCTCTTCCTCCCAGCCAGAAGTCCATATGAGAGCAGATGTACCCCTCCATGGCAGAGGAGAGTTTCACTAGGCCAGTTAGACCATGCAGGTTTGCTTCCTGGAACATCCAGTGGGCACACGTGATCCGACACGATTTGGCAGCCTTTGTGAGTTAAGGAATGATGGGGCATCCTGTCCGAGTGCGAGTCCAGGTCCCAGCCCCAGGAGACATCCTGCCAGGTGTCTGTGCTGGGTTGAGACACCCTCCCCTGCCTCTTCCTCCCAGATGGAAGTCCGTATGAGAGCGGATCCACCTCTTAGCAACCAAGGGGAGTTCCATGGGGCTGGTCATACCCTGGATCATCCATCATGATTTGGCAGCCTTCAAGAGTTAAGGGATAACAGGGAGGATGTCCTACCAGGTGTCTGCATGGGGTTGAGGTGCCCTCCCGGGCCTCTTCTTCCTGGCCAGAAGTCTGTATGAGAGTGGATCCAACCTTCAGCTGCCAAGGGGAGTTCCAAGAGGCCTTTTGCGCCCTGCAGATTTGCTCCCTGGATCATCTGGAGGGCAAGCACAATCCCCCATGATTTGGCAACCTTTGGGAGGTAAGGGACGATGGAGTTTCTCATCGGAGTCTGAGTGCCCAGGTCTGGGTCCCAGCCCCGGGAGGGCATCGTGCCGGATATCTGCTTGGGGTTGTATGTCTTTCCCCACCGTTGATTGATCAGGCTGACTGAATCCCACTGGCGGAGGGCCCTCATGGCATGGCTCTGCGGATCATGGCACATGAGTCAAACTTTTCCAGGGGAGCGAGATGCTGGTGGGGTGTGGAGTGTTCTACACCCCACCAGGTTGAAGTTGAGGAGAGACCGATGAGCCTGGGCTGAGGCGAAAGGGTCCTGTCACACACCATGCCCTGAGCGTGGGAGCTCTCTACCTCTCTCTGACTCTGAGCGCTGCCTCGCTGGCCCGTGGCCCTCCGGGGTCATGGTTGCCAGTCCATGACCAGCACCCAGGGTGCCCCCTCTGTGGGGAGAGGGACCCCTCCTGTCCGGCAGAGGTACAGGCTGTGGCCCTCCTTTCCACCCACCTGCTGAGGTGCTCTTATCTGGTTGATCCTGCCAGTGGCATATGCTTGTCTCAAAGATTAAGCCATGCAAGTCTCAATGCACACAGATGCTACGGTTAAACTGCAAATGGCTCATTAAATCTGTTATGGTTCCTTTGATCACGCCACCATTACTTGGATAATTGTGGTAATTCTAGAGCTAATACATGCTGATGAGCACTGACTTCTGGGGATGAGTGCATTTATCAGACCAAAACCAATCTGCATCTCAGCCTGGCAGCTTTGGTGCCCTCATGGCAGCGACACAACATTCTAATGTCTGCCCTATCGACTTTCTATGGTACTATCTGTGCCTACCATGATGACCATGGGTAATGGGGAGTTAGGGTTCAATTCCAGAGAGGGAGCCTTAGAAACAGATACCACATCCAAGGAAGGCAGCAGGCTCACAAATTACCCACTCCCAACTCAGGGAGGTAGTGATGAAAAATAGCAATACAGTACTCTTTTGAGGTCCTGTAATTGAAATGGGTACACTTTAAATCCTTTAACGAGGATCTATTGTAGGGCAAGTTTAGTGCCAGCAGTTGCAGTAATTCCAGCTCCAATAGCATATATTAAAGTTGCTGCAGTTAAAAAGCTTGCAGTTGGATCTTCAGATCAGGCTGGCGGCCCACTGTGGAGTGAACTACCACCTGTCCCAGCCCCTGCCTCTCAGTGCTCCCTCGATGCTTTTAACTGAGTGTCCTGAGGGTCTGAAGCATTTACTTTAAAAAAAATTAGTGTTCAAAGCAGGCTGGTCACCTGAATATTTCAGCTAGGAATAATGGAGTAGGACTCCAGTTCTATTTTGTTGGTTTTCAGAACTGGGGCCATGATTAAGACGGACAGCCAGGGGCATTCCTATTATGCCACTAGAGGTGAAATTCTTGGACCGGCACAAGATGAATGAAAGTGAAAGCATTTGCCAAGAATGTTTTCATTAATCAACAAAAGTCAGTGGTTCGAAGATGGTCAGATAGCATCATAGTTCTGACCATAAATGATGCCAACTAGTAATCCAGCTGTGTTATTCCCATGACCCACTGGGGAGCTTTTGGGAAACCAAAGTCTTTGGGTTCCATGGGGAGTATGGTTGCAAAGTTGAAACTTAAACGAATTGATGCAAGGGCACCCCCCAGGAGTGGAGCTTGCAGCTTAATTTGACTCAACATGAGAAACCTCACCCGGCCCGGACACAGAAAGAATTGACAGATTGATAGTTCTTTCTCAGTCCTGTGATTGGTGGTGAATGGCTGTTCTTATTTGGTGGAGCAACTTGTCTGGTTAATTCCGATAACAAACAAGACTCTGCCATGCTAACTAGTTATGTGGCCCTGTGCGGTCGTCTCTAACTTCTTAGAGGGACAAGTGGCTTTCAGCCACATGAGATTGAGCAGTAACAGGTCTGTGATGCCCTTAGGTGTCTGGGGCTGCATGCATGCTACACTGAATGGATCAGCGTGTGTCTACACTTGGCCTACAGGTCCGGGTAATCTGCTGAAACCCATTCATGATAGGGACTGGGGATTGCAATTATTCCCCATGGATGAGGCATTCCCAGTAAGTGTGGGTCATAAGCTCGCATTAAGTCCCTGCCCTTTGTACACACTGCCTGTCGCTACTACCGATTGGATGGTTTAGTGAGGTCCATGGATCAGCCCTGCTGAAGCTGGTCACCTCCCCGTTGGTGATGATCAAACTTGACTATTTAGAGGAAGTAAAAAGTCATAAGGTTTCTGTAGGTGAACCAGAAGAAGGATCATTAATGCTGAGGGTGCTCCTTCATCTCCCCGAGGGGGCAGCCACAGAGAGGGCGCTCGGCCTAGCAGTACAGTCCACCACACGCCTAGAGGTGACCGGCTCCCCATGCATGAGGGCAAGGGGGGACACCAGCCCTCCCTTCTGGCCATGTGGGGCCATCCTCTGTGGTTGCACACCAGTGTACTCTCCCCTTGATGGCAGTTGTGAGTACCAATGGAGGACGCCTCACTCCCCTTGGGGCATCGGTTAGAAGGCCTAGAAGCCTGGTGTTTTGGCCATGCACCAGCTGCTGCAGCACTCCCTGCCATCCTGCGGCACGGGGTCAGTAACCCTGGCTGGGTGCCTGTGATGATGCCCGTGAAACCTCATATGCTTGTGACTGGTGCAACACCATGTGAGCAGCGGTGCTCGTGACAACTGAGAAGAGAATCCTGTGACTCTGAGTGGTGGATTACTCAGCTCATGCATCGATGAATGCAGCTAGCTGTGAGAACTAATGTGAATTGCAGGACACATTGATCATCGACACTTTGAATGCACTTTGCGGCCCCTGATTACACCCGGGGCTACGCCTGTCTGAGGGTCTTTTGTGTCTTCTGTCGCCCCTGGGGGTGTCTGCCCCTGTCGAGGACATGGCCAAGGGATCAAGGGAGCCTATGCTGTGCCACCCTGTTCCCCAGGGCGAGATGCAGATGGAGGAGAGGAGCACCCGCTGCCCTAAGAAGCCAATCAGCATGTGCCACAGATGGGAGAGAGGAGGCGTGTGTCCGGCCCACTCCCTCTGAGGCTGTTGGTGATATTGCCAATTGGCTGCCTTCCTGGGGTGAGGCCTGATGCCTGCCTGGTTCCTGCTCATTGGGACAGCTATGGCCCTCCTCCTCCCTGCTCCTCTACCACCTGGAGTCTGGCAGCAGGGAGTGTGAGGGGCAAGGGGAGGCATGTCCATCCCTGTGGTCCCGCCAGGCCCCCCCATCCATGCCCACCCTCTGAACATGATCTCAGAGCAGGCATGGCGATCCGCCGTATTTAAGCATATTACTAAGCAGAGGAAGAGAAACTAACCAAGATTCCCTCAGTAATGGTGAGTGAAGAGGGGAAGAGCTCAGCGTTGAATCCCTGCTGGGCGTCAGGTGCAGGGAAATGTGACTTATGGAAGTCTGTCTCCTCTGCACTGCCCAAGGGGCCCATGTCCTTGTGATCGAGGCTCAGCCTGCGGATGGTGTGAGGCCAGTGGCAGCCCCCTGGCAAATCAGGATCAGGTCTTCTTGAAGTCGGCTTGTTTGTGAATGCAGCCCAAAGGGGTTGGTAAACTCCATCTAAGGCTAAACACCGGCACAAGACTTATAGCGGACAAGTGTCATAAGGGTAAGTTAAAAAGAACTTTGAAGAGAGTTCAGGAGGGCGTGAAACCATTCAGAAGTAAACAGGTGGGGTCGATGCAGTCCGCTTGGAAGATGCAACTCAGTGGCCCCATCAGCCACCCAGTCAAGGTGGATCCCTGTACGCCACGACTGATTCTTGGACGACCATGCAGAAGGTGGCTCCCCTAAGCCCACGGCATCAGCCCTCACCATACCCCTGGGTTGTGGGAGATGACCACCACCATACCCATGCCCGTCCTCATGGTGGGGGGGGGCTGGGGGCGGAGATTCCCCGGCTCCCAGTGGAACTGTCAACTGGGCCAGACTGTCCTCAGTGTGGTGCAACCACATCCCTCTACTGGGCCAGTGAGCTCACCTTGGGTGCCAAGGTCCGCAGTGACATTGGTGACCCACCCATCCCATCTTGAAACATGGACCAAGGAGTCTAACAGGTGCGTGCGTCCGAGGGAGGGCAGAAGACCCTCCAGCACAATGAAAGTGAGTGTTGTGTGCAGACTGAGGTGGGATTCTTCTGCCCCACACAGGGGACGCATCACTGGCCCATCTCACCCATCCCGTCGGGGAGGTGGAGCATGAGCGTACCTGGTAGGACCCAAAAGATGGTGAACTATGCCTGGGCAGGGCGAAGCCAAGGAAACACCGTGGAAGTCCATAGTGGTGCTGATGTGCAAATCAGTTCGACCTCGGTATAGGGGCAAAAGACTAATCGAACCATGTAGTAGCTGGTTCTGTCTGAAGTTTTCCTCAGGAGAGCTGGCACTCAGTGGACGCAGTTTTATCTGGTAAAGTGAATGATTAGAGGTCTTTGGGCCAAAATTATCTCAACCTATTCTCAAACTTTAAATGAGTAAGAAGCCTGACACTGGCTTGGAGCTGGGCATGGAATGTGAGTGCCCAGTGGGCCACATTTGGTAAGCAGAACTGATGCGGGTTGAAGTGAATGCTGGGTTAAGGCACCAAATGCGACACTCATCAGACCTCGAGAAGGTGTTGGTTGATATAGATAGCAGGGAGGTAGCCATGGAAGTTAGAATCTGCTAAGGAGGGTATATCAACTTACCTGTCGAATTAACTAGCCCTGAAAATGGATGGTGCTGGAGCATAGGGCCCATACCCATCCCCTGGTTGGGAGCCAAGGGGCTACACTGCTACAAGTAGGAAGGCCACTGTGATGGCACTGAAGCCCAGGGCAAGGGCCCGGGTAGAGCCGCCGCAGGTGCACATCTTGGTGGTAGTAGCAAATATTCAAACAAGAGCTTTGAAGGCCAAAGTGGAGAAGGGCTCCATGTGAACAGCAGTTGAACATGGGTCAGTTGGTCCTAAGATATAGGCGAGTGCTGGTCCTGGAGAAGCCAGTCGGGCCCCCTGGGAAAGTTCTCTTTTCTTTGTAAAGGGCAGGCTGTCCAGGAATGGGTTTGCCCCAAGAGAGGAGCCCAAGCCCTGGAAAGTGTCGCTGTTCCAGCAGCATTATGTGAGCTCTCGCCGCCCTTTGAAGATCTGGAAAAGTGGATTCAAGTCTTCTGCCGGGCCATACCCATATCCACAGCAGGTCTCCCAAGGTGAACAGTCTAGGCACAGAGGGGTCCGAGGATCGCGTACCCAGGCTTAAGGATAATCCCCGGAAGGGTGACCCAACGGTGGGTGCGTGGTTCCCAGGAGAGGGCAGAGGGCCATTTGGGTAGGCCAGACCCAGGTATCCCATCCCTCGGGCATTGGGGAAGGGGGAACAAGTCCATCCCGGGAAGCCAGGCCCGCGATCCCATCCTTTTGGCCCTCGGGAGAGTGGAGATATGGCCGCCGTGGTGTCGCACTCCCGGGGTTGGCTGTGGGAGTCAGCTATCTGTGTGGGTATGGTGAGGGCCACCTTGGCAGGCCAGGTCCAAGATCCCATCCTCCTGGCCCTGGGGGGTGGGGATATGGCCACAGTGGCATCTCGCACCCAGGGCTGGCCGGGGAGGCAGCCATCAGAGCAGGCCAAGGGCCACCCTGGGAAGCCAGGTCTGCAGTCCAGTCCTCCCAACCCCCAGGGGTGCAAAGCTATGGCCACTATGGTGTCTCGCACCTAGAGCCAGCCACTGACATCAGGTCAGCCTCCAGTCCTTCACCCAGCACCGCAGGGAATGCCAGTCTGCAAACAGCACCATGCAGGAGGCAAGTGGCCACATGCCAGGAAGCACAAACTGAAGCACGTTCATTGGCACCTGGCACCGCAGAGGAGAGAGATGGGGGTGCGCACAAAATGCATGGAGATGCCAGTACCCAGGGCCACCTCCTGTGTGAGTTTGAAAGCCCTAGGTGGAGGGCAAAGGGGAGAACCAGCATCATGGAAGTCTGGATGAGGGACTGTTTGAGGCCTCATGGCCCAGCAGAGTTCCATGAGTCTGTGAAGGATTGGAGGAAATTTCCCCTGAGTGGCTCAGAGAGCATGGCTGACACTGCATGATTTGGCAGCCTTCAGGAGTTATGTAACCCCAGAAAAGAGCTCTAGTAGAAGTGGAAGCCCAAAGGTGGTCCCTCCTGATGGAAGTCTGGAAGGGAGAGAGAGGCGGAAAGTGGCTGGGCAGGGAACAGTTCCATCTGGGTGAGAGGATCTGGGTCATGCCCCCCAGGATGGAAGTCCTTAAAGGAGCAGCTGGAGGATGTCTGTGAGGCCTGGAGAGCTCCTGCCCGGGTGAGCGGGGTCAGGTGGAGCCCCCATGATGGAAGACCTCAAGGGAGCACTGGGCAGAGGGCTGTGGGGCCTGGAGAGCTCCTGCATGGGTGAGCAGGGTCAGCCAGAGCCCCCTTGATAGAATTCTATAAAGGAGTGCGGGGTGGATGGCGGCAGGGCCTTGAGAGCTCCTTACAGGGTGAAACCAACCAACCTCACCCCATACCTGACGGGAACATTCAGACGAAACGTTCTAAAGCAGGACATTTCTGCATCCCAAAGACAATGTTCTGGATTCCAGGACAGAGACTTGTAAACCGGGACTGTCCCGGAAAAACTGGGACAGTTGGCCACCTTGCCCTTTCCTCCATTAGGGGTTTACACCTATGTAAAGATATTACTTTCAAAACATCTCTCACTTTCTCTGTGTTTAACCTCCCTCAAACAATATCAACCCAGGTCAGTAATCTATACCCTCATGCCTTCCTTATCCTAGGGCTTCCTCCCCAGTACTTTATAACTCTGACACATACATACGTACTGAAATCCTTAATCTCACCCTCTTCAGGTTCCATTCAGTTTAGTTGTGCTCATTTCTTGCACAACAGCACTATAGTATACATACGGTTTCTGTAATACAGTTTATAAGTATAACAAGAGCAACTTTCATTGCCACATATGTACACATCACCATATTAAGAAAAAAGTACAGGTTATACCTAATGGTTACAAGGTTAAAGGACAGGTAATCTGTAACTACATATACAATAGCCAGCACATCACAGCTCACCTATCAAAAGTCCGCATAGCAGTCAACAACTAATTCACATCAGAACAATCACTAATGAAGTGACTGCACAGCTCCCCCCCAAATTTTAAAAGTATTAATCACAAAAAATGAACATTTTTGCAGAAAGGCAACCCCTTACCTCCACCCTCCTTACTGTTTCTATATTAACTTTAAGATTGCACAAATATCAAGTGAAGCAGTTGGTTCCATGTTATGCCAACTGTTTCATCTTTTCCATACTCTTAATACCATTTATTTGACAGCAAGGGCATGAATCAGTACTTCTCAGTAATCAGGACTTAGGATCTCCACCAATAATCAGCAAGTATTTGGAGCATTTGATGGGTAGGCTTTGATCTCTGTACATTTACTGATCAGGTGCCCTGTTCCCACACCAGCATAATTAGTTTCCCTTCCACCATCAGCATAGGTACCCCTGTTATTTACAGAACTCGATATTTCTGTCAGCCAGCCCGTCTAATGCATTTGTACTGTCTGCATTTGGATTGGACATTTTATTTTGTATTCTCCAAATCTACTCTTTTTACTGTGCTGAGTTATGGTTCCACCTTGGATCAGGTCATTAATGTTTAACTCATTGTTCACTTTCCTCCATTTAAAGTCAATCTAGATCCTTTAACCATGAAAACCACATGACCCTCCCTTCAGTCACCCAGCAGAACCAATATCTTGTCATCCATTCACAGCTTACAATTTTACATAACTTTCTTTATTACCACAGTGTTTCTGCTGCTTTCTGCAGTATTTCACCTTTACCAACAGTTTCACTCTAAAATCAAGAGTACATAAACATATCAAAAACTTAGTTCAGTTGCCAACAGTTTTAAATATGCTGCCTTGTTCCCCCTTCTATCTTACCTTCGTATGTCTGTCTGAACCAGCTTCCGTATAGTTGTTGAAGAGTTCTCATCTGCTTCCTCACTCTTAATTCCTGTTCACTTAAACGTTTTTATTTTTTCTGGTCCTGCACTGTATTGATTCTTAAGCATTTCTACTTTTTTCTGGTCCCGCACTGTACTGACTTAGTGTTTCTACTTTTTTCTGATCCTGCACTGTACTGACTCCTAAGTCTTTATACTTTATTCTGATCCTGCACTGTACTGACTCTTAAGCGTTTCGACTTATTTCTGGTCTTGCACTGTACTGACTCGTAAACGTTTCTACTTTTTTCTGGTCTTGTACTGCACTGTACTGACTCTTGATTCTTTCCATCTTCCATTAACATGTACTGATAGAAGCCCATCCTTCAGTTTTGACCTTTAGCACCTACAGTGTTAGACCAGTTTGTTAATGCTTGCCCCTGAGACAAAGGTGCTCCAGTCCAGTGAGACTTGTTAGGGAATCTGTTTAAGCAGCATCTGTTTATCCATATGATAGGGAAATTGGTGGATTACACACAGTGGTATTTACCTGCAGTCAGAATAAGTGTTTCTCTGCTTAGAAAGTAGGGTTTCCACCTCTGCAGAATACTTCAGCAATGTTAATACTGTGGGCATTACTGCTGCTACTATGGAGTGGGGGGTAGTATGATTTGCAGTTTCATTCAAATCTTAGAATTCCAAAACAGAATTTGGAGACTAAAATTTTGAAAGTTTTAAGGTAATTATTATGACTTCCAAGTCACAGTGACTCAGAGGCAAATATAATAATACAGTGGTGGGAAGGGGCATTTGTGTGACTTTACCCCATAAACAATGTCTGCCAAAGGGATTTTGTCTCTGTTCAAGGTTTAGACTCCATCTGTTTTCCAGAGTTCCAGGTTACAAACATTGTACTCTCTCTGACATTGTCCCATGTGTACACCTACACTGTTACATTTCTGTACAGTCCAGCAGGAGTGTAAATGGCTTTGGGAGGACTTTACTGCAGGATATTGTCTACTTGAACACATAAATGATTTCCATCTGTTTGTTTTCTACTGTGCTTGTTCTGAGTCTGTGCCATTATTTAGATCAACTTCAGAAATCTCAAATTAGGTTGTTACTGTCGTGTGACTGCTTAAAATACCTGCATATCTCTAAAAATCACTTCTGAAGAGGCTCACTCATCAGTCTTCCATTGTGTCATCCCAGTTTGAATAGCTTTAGCTGTGGAACTTTACAGTTAAAAGTTAAGAACTTATTGGAACTTGTCAGAGATTTGGAATGCATGGCTAGACTTAAAAAGGCCCTTGTGGTCGTTAGCCTAGTAAACACCTATGCACATATGAACCTATAAGACAGTCTAACTTAAAAAATGTATTATTGGAAGATCGCCAAGTTCATCTGGCAATCATGACCTGGAGAGTGTGTTACTGAACACAATCTTTAAGGAGGTGCAGGTATTCTGTCATGGGGTACTGCAAGTGTTATAGGCCAAATGTTGGGTGTTAAGATTTTTTAGTGGCTGCTGATCACTGGCAAAAGAACATCTTTTAGGTGGGGTGCACTCCAGAAATCCTCCTTGAGGTTGTATGGATACACAGAATGCTTGTATAGTTGTACTCTCTGTGTCCAATTTAGAACATTTCATATAAAAATGCCTACAAAAGCATATAAGTATTTTCTGTAATTTAAGAAATATTCCCCAGAAGTTCAAAAATATTTTTGCTTTTAAGAGCACATATTTGGAAGTTCAAGAGTTCAATTTTAAATTAAAAAATATGCTGCAACCAAAAAGAGAAAGTTTTAGATTGACAAATTTGGGAAGGCTTAAAGGTATTAACTCTTTTACTAATATCAAAGAGGAAAAATAGCAATTCGAGAAACGCATAGGAATTATTGTGAGCCAAAAATGCCTTTTATTCATAGTTTATCCTTTGGAAGCTATACATGTTTATATTACTGAGCAAAATAATAAAGTTGTGAATTTGGTGAGTTACATGATTCTGTATTTAGTGATATAATAATTTCTGGTATAAGAAATGATGCTAAGGGCAAGGTAATAAGAGAAACAGACCTGACCATATATAAAAAAAACAGTGCATGTCTGCAGAGAAACTGAAGTTAGCAACTGCATAATTGAATTAATTTATAAAAATGTATCTGTAAGATGCAGTATGGGTCAAATAAGAAATTTAAAATGAGAACTAAAGGGAAAATGTGCTGCAGATGTAAATTATATAAAAAAAGACAGACATGTCCTGGCTGGCTAACAAAAAGGCTTGTAATGGAGATCAGTCAAATGCTCCTGCAGTTAAAATTCAATTCTTATATACTAAGTACTGTGAAAAGAAGGCATTCAGGCAGCAGTTGCAGGACTTCATAGATAAGGCAGGACAAAATGAGTTAGTGATGATAATGGGGGGACATGTATGCTCATATTGGAAAAGACAGAACAGGGTTTTAGGACTACCTGCACTCAGATGGGTGAGACAACAGTAATAATGGACAGTCCATTCTAGATTTCTTTCTGGCAGATGGCTTAATGGCTAGCACATGCTTCATCAAGACAGTCACAAAATCATATACAAGTGTTGTCAGCATGCAACTCAGCAAGACAAGACTTCCTCTTAGCAAGGAAAATGCACTGGAATAAAATCGGAGATTTCAAATTCATCTCCATTAAAACAACTCCATCATAAACTATTGGCTGCAATCAGCTGCAGTCAATGGCTCGAGAAGGCTCTAAGGTCAACAGACATTAGGTTGAAGACATGACAGTTGACTAGAGTGAAATGACAGGAGCTCAAATAAATAATCAGAGTTCTAGCAGCTCTGAAAGAAGAGGAACTAGAGCAGAAGAATGCAAGTGTCTCAAAACAGTATGTGTGGAGACGATGGAGCAAATATGCATCTAAGCCTGGTAGGAAAATAAGGTATACAAGGAAAGCTGGTGGCAGAATTTAGAAGTCCAGTAAAGTTATCTGAAGAATGATGGAGTTCAGGCAGAAGTAGGAGATTGAAAAAAAATGGACCAGGCCAAGAATGAACACTGGCTGGCTAACAAAGAGGCTAAGAGAGCAGTCACCATGACAAAGAACAAAGTGTTAGAGAAACCCTAGCAACTTCTGTAAAATAGCACAACAAATAGCATTAAAGAATTTCTATATGTTTGCAAGGCAATGACAGAAGTATAAAGAAGATAGCCATCAAACACCATTCATAAGGGATGTCAGCAACAATCTAGTCAGTCTGAGGGCTTCAAAGACAGATGGAAGAAGTACTGCAAGAAACTTTTCAATGAAGAAAACTCACATAAACTATGCTGTGACATGCATAGCCTGTAATGAAAAACAAAGAATAACCAACACTGGAAGATGTAAGAACAGCATTAAGCAAACTGAAGTCAGGGAAAGAGCAGATTCTTATGAAGTCACAGAAAATATGATCAATGTGTTGGATGCATTAGGGGAGACATAGATCCTGAAGGTACCCATCAAAGTATGAAGAAAAAGGCATATTCCAGATTACTGGTGAATTAGGATTCTAGTACAGCTGTACAAGAGCAAAGTGGACGTTCACATTTGTGAGCAGTCCAGAGATATCAAGCTCTTGTCACACTGCATGAAAGTGCAGGAGTGGATGATTGATAACTGAGTATGCAGTATAGTGGAAAGTAAGATAGATGAGCAGTTCAGGTCAGGATGCAATACAGCTGACCTGATGTTTGCAGAGAGAGAGTGGAGAGGTTAAGGCTGAAGAAGGAGTCCAACTGGACATTCCTGGCATTGGAGACAACTTGTGAGAAGGACCTAAGAAAGTTGATCTAGGTAGCCATGTGATATTTCAAAGTCCCAAAAGTACTGGCACCGTTAGTGCAGGCTACGTACAAACAGTGTTGGATTAAGAGTACACCAATCAGCAGGTCCCACACACACTTTTATTTTTTTAGAACTATGCTTGAGCACACACACTCCTTTGGCTTCAGTTGATTGTTTTAAATATTTGTATGAATAACCAACATTTGTTTCACTGTTTGCTTTCAATTTAAATATGCTTGGACATTTTTCTAGTGAGACATGAAATACAGTTTAATAACAGAATCACCCAGTTTAGTGCATTTTAGCAGTAAAAGACCATTCAAAGTCTTTACCAGGACATTGTACTGTATTATTATACTATGTAGAATTTAAGTTTAAATGAAACTGGTTTCATCTGTGCTGATCAAGTTGTCAACTGCAAATAGGCAGACATTTCTAAGATCCAAAGAGAGCTAGTAGTTTACAAAATCTTGACTAAAAAAAACAGCCAGATAAAAATAATGACAAGTTTGATAATATTGCTTAAACAGAATAGCACAATACTTTTGTCACTCATTTCACAATAGCATAGGTCAAATTCATAATCCACCAGTAAAGGTTAATAATTAAATTACTCTTCAAAAAACACAACACCACACCAGAAAAAAAATGCAATGTTCTTTACTGATGTTTCAGGTAACCTCGGCTTGCGCCTTCATGGAATACATTTTTACATCAAGCAGCATCCATTTATACAATTCAGTTATCCAATGTAATAATCAAACATTGAAATGACGATCCCATTCTTAAAGTGCCCATACTTGCTGACATAAGCTACCAACAATTTTAAATGCATATTTATTCATTGCATATCTTTTTATATATTATTCTATATTTTTAAGACCACTCATAACTTTAATTCACAAGATTTATACATGTATTTTAAATTTAAAATAAACATTCCAAGGACTTCCTATAACAATATGAATAAGTATAATAAAAGTGTAGCCTTCAATATTATGCCATATCTTGTCCTATTTATCATACCCAAGCCAACCCACAATGCTGGAGGGAACACCAGCACATATTTGCACCAAATGTAGTCACATTTATTAAATCCCTGAAATAAGATACGTATGCGTTCTATTATTAATTGTTGTTGTTCAAATCCAATTCCATGTTTAATCCCCTAGGGTGTAATGTTCTAAAGTTAATAATACATTCTGTCTCCAGTAGAGTCAAATTTCCTGCAACTTGTCCTTCCCTCTGTGGTTTGGGTCTGGCCAGCACACCAAAGAAAAAAGTTTCATCAGAGCCCTCATGGGCCCCAATGAAATGTTCCACAATAAGACTATCAATCATGCCCCTTCTGATGTCCCCCAAATGCTCCATAATCCTCTTTTTGACCGCTCTTTTTGTTTGCCCTATATACCACATAGTTGGGGTACATCCGCAGCCAATGATATATACTACTCCCCTGGTGTGACCATTATAAAAATCCCTTGCGGTATAAATCTTTCCATTAATATTCATTGCATGTAGATTTTTAATTTTCCTACACTTAATACACTTTCCACATGGATAACTTCCTTTCTTGCCATGTTTGTTTTCCAATTTGCCTGTGGACAACAGTTCTTTTAAATTCTTTGATCTACTATAGGAAAATGTGACCTTATCCAGAAAGATTTTGCCATACTTCTCATCTCTGAGAATGATAGGCCAATATCTATTCACCAACATCATCAGTGTGTCAGAAAAGGGGAGAATTTGTTCACATAAAATAAAACTTCCTGATCCTTACCCTTCTCCATGCGCTGCTTACTGTGCCCCTCTAACCTAGCCATAATGCTTTCCTTTTGGTGTGCTAGCCCCAACCTCTTCCTAACCTTGTTCTCTGCTGAACATAAAACATTTTCCGAATATCCCCTACTCCTTAACCTATTCCTTACCTTGTCAAATTCGTGTGTCAACTCAATTTTATTAAAGATATTGTTGGCAATGTGCAGATATTCACCATAGGGCAATGATGCTATTAAATGTGGGGCGTGCATACTAACAGCTGCCAAGAAAGTATTGACAGCAGTTCTCTTAACAAATGGTCTAAATGCCACTTTGAAGTGTTCATTTATATAAAACTCCAGAACTAAATACTGTGTCACTGTCTTATTGGTATAATAAGTAAACTCAAGGCCAAAGTTGTTCTCCTGCAGTAGAGATATAAAGTCACCAAATTCATCCATTTCCCCTTTACAGATGAATATCAAGTTATCTATGTATCTTTTAAATGCCACCACTCTATTTTTATAAAAAAACCCATATTATATATACAAGTTTTCTCGAAATAATCCATACATAAAATTGCATAGACTGGGGCATATGAGGCCCCCATTGTGGTTCCTTCTAGCTGTAAGAAAAAGTTACTACCAAACTCAAAACAATTATGTGTCAGAGAAACTTCTAACAGCCTAATCAAGAAATCCATCCATGGGCCTTCCCCTAACATAGTCCTAACTGCCTTTAACCCCCACCCATGTTGGATATTAGTATAGAGGGATTTGATATCTATGGTAGCCCAATAATACTCATGCGACCACTCCATACCCCCCCAGTAAATCTGCCAACTCCTTTCCGTTCTTAATATGAGAAGTGACCTTACTCAAATGCTGTTTTAAATGAAAATCCAAAAGTATACCAACATTCTGCAGGTAGGCCCCTTTGCCTGAAACTATAGGTCTTCCAGAGGGGTTCAAATCCTTATGCACCTTAGGTATTACCTTAAAGATCACATTTCTAGTATTAACTATGTGAAATCTCTTTACATTCCCTGAATTAAAAAAACCCAACTTTTTCCCTCTCTCTAATATTTCTAAAAGGTCATTATTGAATATTGGCATAGGGTTATGAGAACGTTTTTATGTTAAATTACTCGTCTGCCAATTTTGGCCAATATTTTAAGGACATTTTACCTAAGTCAATCCATAGACTGAATGGTAGATTCTAAAAGGTTCAATGCAGTAAGTCAAGGAACAAGCCAGTCTATACAGCCCTATTTTAAATGCATAACCGTTAAATGGTAATTATACAGTGTCTATCACTCTGGGTGCTGATATACACGCATATATATATATATATATATATATATATATATATGTATATGAAGTAATGAAACAAGGTAACATTCTTTAAGTGAATTGTATACAAAATGTCTTTTGACATTATTATTGATGCTGTACAGATGAAATAAATCATAGGTTACTTTGGCAAACAACAATATTTCCTCTAGTATCTCATTTACACTTAGTACTTGGGATATGATTCATGTAGTAGTTTGTATACATTCCTCAGCTTTTTTTGAAAATCACAATACAAATAAATAGCCAAACAAATATAAATGCTGTTGGAAAAGTGCAAACATTTACAAACAGCAATGTTGTTTTGCAAAAAATCATCTTTACAGTGATAATAGCTAACACATTCAAAAGTATTTACCAGAATACTGTACTCTATTATACTATGTAGACTTTGTTTGGTTTGAGGCACATATGAAAACAATTTCCATCGAACTGCCAACTGCACAGAGACAGAACTGTAAAATCCAGAGAGACCTAAAAGTTTACAAGACCCTAACCAAAAAGCAATCAGCCAGATACCAAAGAATGACAAGGTTGATAATGCTGCTTAAACAGAATAGCAGAATACCTTTGCCACTCAGTTTCACAATAGCATAGCTCAAATTCAGATTTGCTAACAAAAGAAATCTATTTTTGTAATAAGCACAGTGTACATTCTTTCAGGTTTTAAGCTGGCTGATGGACCAGAATTCTCTATGCCCTCCAAATGTAGTGACACAGCTGGCCAGACCCCGCACGATGAGGGATTTGCTTGAATATACATCAGAGTTATAAGTTGACAATAGCTAGTCCTTATTGTCATCTGTCATGGAGACATATGCTATAGTTGTAAGGTAAAATTAAACTTAACACTGTGCAAGTTCAGTTTGCTACATTATTTAAAATATATATCAATAACCCTTGTAAAATGGATCATTAGATGATGGAGAAATATTCTAGAGTTCAGAAAAGATTACCTGGCACAGTTTATTAACATTCCGTGAACACAGGAGATGAAGCTTCACATGTTATTGGAATAAAGGACTGCTAGGTGTTAAACCATGAATATATCGCACTGTATTAGCCAGGATAACAAGCTGATAACTCAGCTAGGAAGAAATCACTTGAAAACATAATAGCGAGAGAGAAACAACAGAAGCAAAAACATATCAAAGATAATTTTTATAGTCACCATACACAAACTGAATGAAAGTGAGTGTACCTAATTCCAAATTCAAAAACCAAGGTAGAAACGGAGAATAACGGCAAATATGATTCTTTCTGGCCAATGTTTAATTACCAAGACACAATACACTCAGTGAAGTAGTTTCGCTGTACAAGTTCTATTACAAAACATTAACGCTATTAAACCCTTGCGTTTTCGTCTGCTATACTCAGACTTCATCAGATGAACCTTTGCTTACATTTACACTCCCTTTTATAGTCTGTCTAATGACTTTAATTAATAAACACGATCTGAATAAATTAACAAAAATCAGTTCCTTTACATGCTTTCCTTAAATAAATATACTTCCCTATTCATTTAAAAACACTTCATTTAATAACATATTAAAACAAATGGAATCTTTCTATATTGTTAATATAAACTCATTTCTTTTATAAAATCAAAAACTAAATATATAAATGTAAATATAAAACAATTCATTTTGTGATATCGACTGCCATCTAGTGGAAATTCATATTATTGTCATGTAGGACCTAAAATTAGAAACCTTTAAAAATGTCCTTTGTATTTAAATAAACCCCATTTTCATATTTATAAAATTTATAAAAATTTATAAAAACAACTTTGTAACAAATAAAATATAATGAATTTGCAAAAATTGTTTCTAGATAAATTTTATATGTTTGTTACAACAATGTCATTATAATTTAGCTGCCCTTAGTTTCAAAATTGGTAATATACTTGTATACTCATTCAACCCAGGTGGGTTGAATGCTTCTAGTGTTACCTGCCACCAAAGCTCCCTATATTGTACTTTTTCCTCCCAGGGGCCCCCTCTTATATCTCTTTGAGTGTGTTCTAACACTGTGAATTTGAATGTGGCTCCTGTGCATTCCTTACTGTGTTTGAATAAGGCATTAGTGTCCTTACAATTCTTAATATCATTAAGATGCTCATAAATTCTTCTTTTAAGTTTTCTTTCTGTTTTCCCTATATAGAAGGAATCACAGATCCCACAGGTAGCCATATAGACTAGCCCCATAGACTCACAATTATACTAATTCTTATTATTGATAATCAATCTATTCCTGCTTGCAATGTATAACCTATTGGTGTTTGAAATATATGGGCATTGGGCACATCTACCATACTTGTAAGTACCCATCTTCTTTGTCTCTTGTGAAGCCGTAATTTTCTTACTTTCTAAAATATTTCTTATACTTTGGGCATTTTTATACACTATTTTTGCCGAAATCCCTTCTATTTTTTCTATGTCAGTTATATTAATAAATCTACCCCATTCCTTGAAAAATATTCTTCTGATGTTATTATTTGTAGCATTATATTCTAGGGTTAAGGCTAGTTGGAAATTCTCTTGGTTTCCACTTTTGTCTTTAGATTGCGCCTTTTCTAGATCAGTGATTTTCACAATATGGGTATATCTAATGTCTCTACCCTTTTCTATTTCCTGTCTTATTTCTTTAATAAGTTTTAGTGGATATCCCCGATCTGTAAACATTTTTTCTAATAAATCACATTCTTTAAGGAAATCCTTTTGGCAACTTGTCATTCGGCTTCCCCTCACGAATTGCCCTTTTATGATATTCTTTTTACAGTGGAGGAGGTGCGCACTATTATAGTGTAGAAACATATTACAGTATGTAGGTTTTCTATGTACTTTTGTTTCTAAACTTTCTCCATGTTTGTAAATTTCCAAATCTAAGTATTGTAATACATTTTTTGATACTGTATGTGTAAACTTCAAAAAATTGGTAGTATGGTTAAGGTAGATCATGAATTCATCAAACTCCCCCCCCCCCCAGTCCAAAATAGTACTATGTCATCCAAAAATCTACGATAAAGCACCCAAAGGGAATTAAATTGAGAGTTTAATACATTTTTCTCTTCCCATTTGGCAAGTACTAAATTTGCGTAGGTTGGGGCACATGCAGCACCCATGTCCACTCCTTGCTTCTGTCTAAAAAATTCTCCATTAAAGTATAGGAAATTATTCTTTAACACCATTTCCATTAACCATACATTTACCTGCTTTTCATTGTTGGTTAAAATTTTACTCTCATACAATATTTCCTCAAACATTTCTGTACCTTCATTATATGGAATGGATGAGAAAAGGTCAATCATATATATAGTGACAAATAAAATATTGTCCAAACCTTTTACACTATAAATGATTTTTAATAAGTCCCATGAATCTTTTAAAATTTGTTCTTTTTCTAACCATAATTTTTTAACTTTATTATCTATAAATTTAGCTAGTGGGTGGGTTTTGGATCCATCAGCTAAAACTATTGGTCTTAATGGGGGGTCCAACTCATTTTTGTGAACTTTTGGAATTCCAAAAATTGAAGGAATTTTTGGTTTCTCCACTTTCAAAAATAGGTGTGTTTCTTGGTCTATAAGCCCCTCATATAACATATCTTTTAAATTTACATCTATTTTATTATAGGCGATGTTAATTTCATTTTTAGAGACTGATTCATATTTTGTGTTGTCCCAAAGAATGTTATACATCCTACTATGATATTCAATTTTGTCCATTATGACCACCCCACCCCCTTTATCTGGTTTCATAACTCTTAAATTGGGGTCATTTTTCATTTCATATAACAACTGCTTTTCTTCTGTCCCCAAGTTATTTTGATATTTAATGGTGTCATTTTCTTTTCTAATTTCTTTTTCTATTATTCTCTCTAAATTCTTTAATTGGGGGTGAATTGGTGGGTTATAGGTAGTTCTACGTCTTAAAATAGGGGCTGGGTCTGTTTTGTTACTAGGAAATAATATTTTCAAATTTATTTTCCTTAAAAACAACCTAATATCTAGGAGAGATTTTGCCAAATCCCCCTTGGTGTAAGGTATAAACTTCAACCCTTTGGATAATAATCTAAAATGTCCTTCCTTTAGAACCAAATGATTAAAATTGTAAATGTTAAAATTATTGAAAGACCATTTGTTACCCACATTCGTGATTTTTAAAGTTTCAGGGAGGTTAGGTATTATTAGTACTTCTCCCCCCTCTCCATTGAAAATTTGTTTGTCTGTTCCCTTGTTTATTCATAAGCCTCTCTGACCTCCTTAAGGGGGGAAATTCATCTTCATATCCATAACCATCTTCTAGTGGGTTAATTATTTCTTCTATTTCTGTAGGTCCTATTTTATCGTCTCCTTTATAATATACTTCCCTACCATATCTCCTATGTAGGGGATTGGGGTAACTCAGATTGTGTTTATATTCATATATATCACGGTCCGTTTTCTTTATTTTCCTTTGTATTAAATTTTCTCTCTCTCTATGTCCTTTCTAATATTAAAATATTTTTCTTTTTCCTCTTCTATAGAAAATATAAAATCATTCTTAATGCATTGGTCCAAAACTTCTATTTCTTTATGTAAATCTTCCTGTACTCTTGTGTTTTCCCTTACCATCAATTTTAGTACTTCAATACCAAATTTGTTAAAAACGTCTATAAGTTCCTTATGAAATAAGGAACCTGGTATAACATTGTTTGGATACTTATATACACGCAGCCCTTTGGGCACAATTTCCTTCAAAATACATTCTGTTAGGTAAGTGTTTTCAATATTTAAAATTCTATGTTTGTTCATTAACTTAGAAAGAGAGTTTAAATTCTTCCTGTATGTGTTGTTATTAATTTGCACATTTTTCTCATTGCTGTTACTTTTAAAAACATATTTAAAGTGTAACCAGTCATTTATCTCCTGGCATGGAGTAACAGTACCTTTTGCCTCAGCACCTCTTTGGGGTTTGCTGTTTCCCCTTTCATTCCTCAAGCTAGAAATATTCTCATTAGTTCCTGTGGAGTCCCTTAATACGCTCGGTGTTTTGGCTGGGTCAAAACTTTCCAAAGCTGGTTCTAATTGGAAGCCGGCGTCCCCTCTTTCACCTATAAGCTCCATATTAGCGTTACTTTTCTTGCTATCTTTTTTTGTAAACCCTTCGGTTCTTGGGGGAAGTTCTGTAGCATTTCTGCCTTGCGTATCTAAAAGGGATGCAGCCACTGGTGTCAGTAAATTGATAAGCTCGGTTAGTTGACCAATCAACTTTCGAGTAAGTCCGATGTCTTCCTGCAACGAGTTTGCAGGGACCGCCTGCTTCTCCATTTCTCTAGCACCAAAACGACCAAATAAACAGCTTGTAGCAGTGAACAATAATAACTCCAAAATCAAAAACCAAAGTAGAAATGGAGAATAACGGCAAATATGATTCTTTCTGGCCAACGTTTAATTACCAAGACACAATACACTCAGTGAAGTAGTTTCGCTGTACAAGTTCTATTACAAAACATTAACGCTATTAAACCCTTGCGTTTTCGTCTGCTATACTCAGACTTCATCAGATGAACCTTTGCTTACATTTACACTCCCTTTTATAGTCTGTCTAATGACTTTAATTAATAAACACAATCTGAATAAATTAACAAAAATCAGTTCCTTTACATGCTTTCCTTAAATAAATATACTTCCCTATTCATTTAAAAACACTTCATTTAATAACATATTAAAACAAATGGAATCTTTCTATATTGTTAATATAAACTCATTTCTTTTATAAAATCAAAAACTAAATATATAAATGTAAATATAAAACTATTCATTTTGTGATATTGACTGCCATCTAGTGGAAATTCATATTATTGTCATGTAGGACCTAAAATTAGAAACCTTTAAAAATGTCCTTTGTATTTAAATAAACCCCATTTTCATATTTCTAAAATTTATAAAAATTTATAAAAACACCTTTGTAACAAATAAAATATAATGAATTTGCAAAAATTGTTTCTAGATAAATTTTATATATTTGTTACAGCAACGTCATTATAATTTAGCTGCCCTTAGTTTCAAAATTGGTAATATACTTGTATACTCATTCAACCCAGGTGGGTTGTATGCTTCTAGTGTTACCTGCCACCAAAGCTCCCTATATTCTACTCTTTCCTCCCAGGGGCCCCCTCTTATATCTCTTAAAATAGTAAAATTTTAACCAACAATGAAAAGCAGGTAAATGTATGGTTAATGGAAATGGTGTTAAAGAATAATTTCCTATACTTTAATGGAGAATTTTTTTAGACAGAAGCAAGGAGTGGCCATGGGTGCTGCATGTGCCCCAACCTACGCAAATTTAGTACTTGCCAAATGGGAAGTGAAACATATATTAAACTCTCAATTTAATTCCCTTTGGGTGCTTTATCGTAGATTTTTGGATGACATAGTACTATGTTGGACTGGGGGGGAAAAAAAGCTTGATGAATTCATGATCTACCTTAACCATACTACCAATTTTTTGAAGTTTACACATACAGTATCAAAAAATGTATTACAATACTTAGATTTGGAAATTTACAAACATGGAGAAAGTTTAGAAACAAAAGTATATAGAAAACCTACATACTGTAATATGTTTCTACACTATAATAATGCGCACCCCCTCCACTGTAAAAAGAATATCATAAAAGGACAATTCGTGAGGGGAAACCGAATGACAAGTTGCCAAAAGGATTTCCTTAAAGAATGTGATTTATTAGAAAAAATGTTTACAGATCGGGGATATCCACTAAAACTTATTAAGGAAATAAGACATGAAATAGAAAAGGGTAGAGACATTAGATATACCCCTATTGTGAAAATCACTGATCTAGAAAAGGCGCAATCTAAAGACAAAAGTGGAAACCAAGAGAATTTCCAACTAGCCTTAACCCTAGAATATAATGCTACGAATAATAACATCAGAAGAATATTTTTCAAGGAATGGGGTAGATTTATTAATATAACTGACATAGAAAAAATAGAAGGGATTTCGGCAAAAATAGTGTATAAAAATGCCCAAAGTATAAGAAATATTTTAGAAAGTAAGAAAATTACGGCTCCACAAGAGACAAAGAAGATGGGTACTTACAAGTGTGGTAGATGTGCCCAATGCCCATATATTTCAAACACCAATAGGTTATACATTGCAAGCAGGAATAGATTGATTATCAATAATAAGAATTAGTATAATTGTGAGTCTATGGGGCTAGTCTATATGGCTACCTGTGGGATCTGTGATTCCTTCTATATAGGGAAAACAGAAAGAAAACTTAAAAGAAGAATTTATGAGCATCTTAATGATATTAAGAATTGTAAGGACACTAATGCCTTATTCAAACACAGTAAGGAATGCACAGGAGCCACATTCAAATTCACAGTGTTAGAACACACTCAAAGAGATATAAGAGGGGGCCCCTGGGAGGAAAGAGTAGAATATAGGGAGCTATGGTGGCAGGTAACACTAGAAGCATACAACCCACCTGGGTTGAATGAGTATACAAGTATATTACCAATTTTGAAACTAAGGGCAGCTAAATTATAATGACATTGTTGTAACAAACATATAAAATGTATCTAGAAACAATTTTTGCAAATTCATTATATTTTATTTGTTACAAAGGTGTTTTTATAATTTTTTTATAAATTTTATAAATATGAAAATGGGGTTTATTTAAATACAAAGGACATTTTTAAAGGTTTCTAATATTAGGTCCTACATGACAATAATATGAATTTCCACTAGATGGCAGTCGATATCACAAAATGAATTGTTTTATATTTACATTTATATATTTAGTTTTTGATTTTATAAAATAAATGAGTTTATATTAACAATATAGAAAGATTCCATTTGTTTTAATATGTTATTAAATGAAGTGTTTTTAAATGAATAGGGAAGTATATTTATTTAAGGAAAGCATGTAAAGGAACTGATTTTTGTTAATTTATTCAGATCATGTTTATTTAATTAAAGTCATTAGACAGACTATAAAAGGGAGTGTAAATGTAAGCAAAGGTTCATCTGATGAAGTCTGAGTATAGCAGACAAAAACGCAAGGGTTTAATAGCGTTAATGTTTTGTAATAGAACTTGTACAGCGAAACTACTTCACTGTGTGTATTGTGTCTTGGTAATTAAACATTGGCCAGAAAGAATCATATTTGCTGCTATTCTCCATTTCTACCTTGGTTTTTGATTTTGGAGTTATTATTGTTCACCGCTACAAGCTGTTTATTTGGTCGTTTTGGTGCTAGAGAAATGGAGAAGCAGGCGGTCCCTGCAAACTCGTTGCAGGAAGACAGTGGACTTACTCGAAAGTTGATTGGTCAACTAACCGAGCTTATCAATTTACTGACACCAGTGGCTTTGTCTCTTTTAGATACGCAAGGCAGAAACGCTACAGAACTTCCCCCAAGGACCGAAGGGTTTACAAAAAAACATAGCAAGAAAAGTAACGCTAATATGGAGCTTATAGGTGAAAGAGGGGACACCGGCTTCCATTTAGAACCAGCTTTGGAAAGTTTTGACCCAGCCAAAACACCGAGTGTATTAAGGGACTCCACAGGATCTAATGAGAATATTTCTAGCTTGAGGAATGAAAGGGGAAACAGCAAACCCCAAAGAGGTGCTGAGGCAAAAGGTACTGTTACTCCATGCCAGGAGATAAATGACTGGTTACACTTTAAATATGTTTTTAAAAGTAACAGCAATGAGAAAAATGTGCAAATTAATAACAACACATACAGGGAGAATTTAAACTCCCTTTCTAAGTTAATAAACAAACATAGAATTTTAAAGATTGAAAACATTTGCCTAACAGAATGTATTTTGAAGGAAATTGTGCCCAAAGGGTTGCGTGTATACAAGTATCCAAACAATGTTGTACCAGGTTCCTTATTTCATAAGGAACTTATAGAGGTTTTTAACAAATGTGGTATTGAGGTACTAAAATTGATGGTAAGGGAAAACACAAGAGTACAGGAAGATTTACATAAAGAAATAGAAGTTTTGGACCAATGCATTAAGAATGATTTGATATTTTCTATAGAAGAGGAAAAAGAAAAATATTTTAATATTAGAAAGGACATAGAGAGAGAGAAAATGTAATACAAAGGAAAATAAAGAAAACGGACCGTGATATATATGAATATAAACACAATCTGAGTTACTCCAATCCCCTACATAGGAGATATGGTAGGGAAGTATATTATAAAGGAGACGATAAAATAGGACCTACAGAAATAGAAGAAGAAATTAACCCACTAGAAGATGGTTATGGATATGAAGATGAATTTCCCCCCTTAAGGAGGTCAGAGAGGCTTATGAATAAACAAGGGAACAGACAAACAAATTTTCAATGGAGAGGGGGGAGAAGAGGGAGGGGGAAGCACTAATAATACCTAACCTCCCTGAAACTATAAAATCACGAATGTGGGTAACAAATGGTCTTTCAATAATTTTAACATTTACAATTTTAGTCATTTGGTTCTAAAGGAAGGACATTTTAGATTATTATCCAAAGGGTTGAAGTTTATACCTTACACCAAGGGGGATTTGGCAAAATCTCTCCTAGATATTAGGTTGTTTTTAAGGAAAATAAATTTGAAAATATTATTTCCTAGTAACAAAACAGACCCAGACCCTATTTTAAGACGTATAACTACCTATAACCCACCAATTCACCCCCAATTACAGAATTTAGAGAGAATAATAGAAAAAGAAATTAGAAAAGAAAATGACACTATTAAATATCAAAATAACTTGGGGACAGAAGAAAAGCAGTTGTTATATGTAATGAAAAATGACCCCAATTTAAGAGTTATGAAACCAGATAAAGGGGGTGGGGTGGTCATAATGGACAAAATTGAATATCATAGTAGGATGTATAACATTCTTTGGGACAACACAAAATATGAATCAGTCTCTAAAAATGAAATTAACATCGCCTATAATAAAATAGATGTAAATTTAAAAGATATGTTATACGAGGGGCTTATAGACCAAGAAACACACCTATTTTTGAAAGTGGAGAAACCAAAAATTCCTTCAATTTTTGGAATTCCAAAAGTTCACAAAAATGAGTTGGACCCCCCATTAAGACCAATAGTTTCAGTTGATGGATCCAAAACCCACCCACTAGCTAAATTTATAGATAAAGTTAAAAAAATTATGGTTAGAAAAAGAACAAATTTTAAAAAATTCATGGGACTTATTAAAAGTCATTTCTAGTGTGAAAGGTTTGGACAATATTTTATTTGTCACTATAGATGTGATTGACCTTTTCTCATCCATTCCATATAATGAAGGTACAGAAATGTTTGAGGAAATATTGTATGAGAGTAAAATTTTAACCAACAATGAAAAGCAGGTAAATGTATGGTTAATGGAAATGGTGTTAAAGAATAATTTCCTATACTTTAATGGAGAATTGTTTAGACAGAAGCAAGGAGTGGCCATGGGTGCTGCATGTGCCCCAACCTATGCAAATTTAGTACTTGCCAAATGGGAAGAGAAACATGTATTAAACTCTCAATTTAATTCCCTTTGGGTGCTTTATCGTAGATTTTTGGATGACATAGTACTATTTTGGACTGTGGGGGGGGAGCTTGATGAATTCATGATCTACCTTAACCATACTACCAATTTTTTGAAGTTTACACATACAGTATCAACAAATGTATTACAATACTTAGATTTGGAAATTTACAAACATGGAAAAAGTTTAGAAACAAAAGTATATAGAAAACCTACATACTGTAATATGTTTCTACACTATAATAGTGCACACCCCCTACACTGTAAAAAGAATATCATAAAAGGACAATTCATGAGGGGAAGCCGAATAACAAGCTGCCAAAAGGATTTCCTTAAAGAATGTGATTTATTAGAAAAAATGTTTACAGATCGGGGATATCCACTAAAACTTATTAAGAAAATAAGACAGGAAATAGAAAAGGTTAGAGACATTAGATATACCCCTATTGTGAAAATCACTGATCTAGAAAAGGTGCAATCTAAAGACAAAAGTGGAAACCAAGATAATTTCCAACTAGCCTTAACCCTAGAATATAATGATACGAATAATAACATCAGAAGAATATTTTTCAAGGAATGGGGTAGATTTATTAATATAACTGGCATAGAAAAAATAGAAGGGATTTCGGCAAAAATAGTGTATAAAAATGCCCAAAGTATAAGAAATATTTTAGAAAGTAAGAAAATAACGGCTCCACAAGAGACAAAGAAGATGGGTACTTACAAGTGTGATAGATGTGCCCAATGCCCATATATTTCAAACACCAATAGGTTATACATTGCAAGCAGGAATAGATTGATTATCAATAATAAGAATTAGTATAATTGTGAGTCTATGGGGCTAGTCTATATGGCTACCTGTGGGATCTGTGATTCCTTCTATATAGGGAAAACAGAAAGAAAACTTAAAAGAAGAATTTATGAGCATTTTAATAATATTAAGAATTATAAGGACACTAATGCCTTATTCAAACACAGTAAGGAATGCACAGGAGCCACATTCAAATTCACAGTGTTAGAACACACTCAAAGAGATATAAGAGGGGGCCCCTGGGAGGAAAAAGTAGAATATAGGGAGCTTTGGTGGCAGGTAACACTAGAAGCATACAACCCACCTGGGTTGAATGAGTATACAAGTATATTACCAATTTTGAAACTAAGGGCAGCTAAATTATAATGACATTGTTGTAACAAACATATAAAATTTATCTAGAAACAATTTTTGCAAATTCATTATATTTTATTTGTTACAAAGGTGTTTTTATAATTTTTTATAAATTTTATAAATATGAAAATGGGGTTTATTTAAATACAAAGGACATTTTTAAAGGTTTCTAATTTTAGGTCCTACATAACAATAATATGAATTTCCACTAGATGGCAGTCGATATCACAAAATGAATTGTTTTATATTTGCATTTATATATTTAGTTTTTGATTTTATAAAAGAAATGAGTTTATATTAACAACATAGAAAGATTCCATTTGTTTTAATATGTTATTAAATGAAGTGTTTTTAAATCAATAGGGAAGTATATTTATTTAAGAAAAGCATGTAAAGGAACTGATTTTTGTTAATTTATTCAGATCGTGTTTATTAAAGTCATTAGACAGACTATAAAAGGGAGTGTAAATGTAAGCAAAGGTTCATCTGATGAAGTCTGAGTATAGCAGACGAAAACGCAAGGATTTAATAGCGTTAATGTTTTGTAATAGAACTTGTACAGCGAAACTACTTCACTGAGTGTATTGTGTCTTGGTAATTAAACGTTGGCCAGAAAGAATCATATTTGCCGTTATTCTCCATTTCTACCTTGGTTTTTGATTTTGGAGTTGTTATTGTTCACCGCTACAAGCTGTTTATTTGAGTGTACCTAATTGCCCTCTCACTGGACACTGAAACCAAGGAGGCAGATAAATATGAGAAATGACTCAGTAGCTTGTCCACTACTTCATTTCATTTATTCATTCTCCAATGACCACTTTATCCTGTTCACGGTTGCAGAGAACCCAGAGTAACTCTACCTCATGTAGAGCCTCTGTTCCATAATGTGTGCTCTCCCATCTTGAAGATATTCATCCAGATGCAGACACAGATTAAGCCATGAATCAAATGATAGCTTCATTGACTCATGCTTTGCATTGCAAACAGCTAGTTTCCTATATATAGCAAGTGAAATACTCACAGTGACATTTATACACTTTACTTTTGTAATATAAACTAAACAAAAATGCTTATGTCAGTGACTATTACTTCAAAACATGTAAGTTAACTAAAATGAGTTACCAATGCTGAATGTGACAAAGCTCTTTTTAAATAACATTTTTCAGTTTTGATAGATGTCTGGGCAATGTTATAATGGTTGGCTGGCCATGGGCCTAAAGTAGCCATCTGAATCATCCTTATAAAATTCCACTAATTGCTACTATCACAAAAACATGGACCACTGATGAAAATGAGTGGCACATAAAATACCTGGCTTTAGCTTGTGCAGAGGTGACAGAAAAGGGAGGCTGATGGGAAAATGGCAGTCATACAAGAGAGGACATCATGCAAGAGATCAGAGAGGAGGAAGAGGAAGAACATCAGACCAAAAAGGGAATACAAGAGCTGTTGTTGCTTTGGTTGATGAAGAAGTGGCAATTATTGTGTGCTGATATAGTGTACTAGTGGCCAAATATTTCAAAGGAAGAAGAGGAGAAGGGTGAGAGACATCATGTGCAATAAACAAGTGGTGTGGGAAAGTGGAGGTGTAATGATGGGGAAATCCGATTCAGAATAGCGACAGTGTGTGGGCTGAGCTCTTTGCCATGAAGGATGAAAAAAAAAATTCAAGCGGCCCCAGCTGCAAGTAGCATGCTTACACCACACATCAGTACCAGTTGCAAAAAGTATTCTTCGTTTATTAATTCCAGGATCAAAGAATACTTCTTTTCTTTATGGGACTGGGTTTTTGCTAAAAAAATCAGCAACAATAAATGGTGTATGTGTGTTTAAATCAGTCAGTCACCACCATTAACATTCAATTACAAGATGTTTCCTTAAAGAAACAAAAATAAGAAAAATAAGTAATCAAAAATGATAATTTATACCTGCTTAATACATGATACTTGTTAACATTCCTTTTCTTTTTTGAGAACACTTCCTCCAGGTTTGGTGTTGTCAGATACTTATTCATTAGCTTTTCTATATTATAAAAACAGAATACTGGATAGTGCATTTTAGTTTATCTATTCAATAACATTTTTCTATTTCTTATGTCTCACTTCACTTTGACTTTCAAACATACATTTCTTTAAAGATTTGGATGTTTTACTTGTAGAAATGGCATGGAAAGAGCTGCAATATAACTATCTCCAGGATTCACAAAGCAAAATATTCCATGCAGGAGCAGTGTAGCCACTCCTGCACAGAATATGGCCGCTGAGCAATCCACAATTTGAAGTGCACGAACGGACCTACACTGTTCCTGCATGGAAAGCCATGCAGTATGCTAATCAGCTCATTTGCTGGTGAAAACCATGCAAATGAGCTGATTTAGTGATCCAGGAAGTAGGCAGGTCTCCATGCAGGAACAGTGTAGGGTGCAGAAATGTATTTGGTTACTAACCGAATACATTTCTGCAAAAAAGAAAACAGAGCCATGACAGCTCCAATAAAATCATGTATTAAAATGGTTGGCCATGGGCATGGAAAAGTGTTTAATTTGGGGGTCTGGACAGTGCGTAGGGTGTTAACAGGAAGGATATAGGAAAAGAAAAAGGAAATAACAGAATAAGGGAAATGCAGTACAAACAACAATATGGGATACTGCAACACACAAGGGGCCATTGAAAGCACAAAGTAATACAGCCGGCAGGTGGCTGCATAGCTGAAAATGGGAGGAGATGTAAAAAAAGAAGTTAAAGGGCAACAGCACAATAAAGAAGAAATGAAGTAGAAATCACTAATATGGGACTCTTGCAACTTACAGTGGGCCAGGCAAAGCATATAATAATTCAGCTGGCAGGTGGCTGCATAGCTGAAAGTGGGAGGAGATGTAAGTAAAAAATAATTAAAAAAAAAGGCAACAACAGAATAAAGGCAATCATGCACAAATTACCAGTAATGCCTCTAACACTCACAGTGGCCAAATCAAAGCCATGAGTAATATAGGTGGCAGCTGGAATTTATCATAGTTAGCCAATCATACAGGCAGCATCTGCAGCATGACAGTATAAAGTATGGAAACACCTTACAATCATTTTTTTCCCCACAAACTCTGCACCATTGGTGTATACATGCAAGAGAATTTTAACTGGAAAAATGTTAGGGGCTGCCATTGCTTTGATACATCAGTATGGGCTAGAGGCTGAGGGCAGAGAGGATGATAATGCTGACAACCCCCACAGATCAAGGAGGAGGAGAAGAGTGTTCAGACCCAGGGTAACCTACCTGGGGCTACATGATCTGGAGATAGTGCTACAGAGTGGACAGAGACATACTTCAGCAACTCACCAAGCTGTGCCGGCCGCAAATCAGAACTAGAGCCAACAGAGGGGAACCCATCCCTGTGGATACCAAGGTATGTGTACCCTTAAGAATTCTAGCTGCAGGTACTTTCCAAAGACCTACTGGGGACATGATGGGAGTCTCGCAGGCATCTGCATCCAGGGTACTCCACCAGTTCCTGGATGCTATGCTACCCACATGCCGGTGAGCACATTTACTTCCCCAACACCTGTGAGGAAAGGACCAGCAATATGCATCTCTTCCACCATGTAGCAGAATACTTGGAGGTACTGGGTGCCATATACTGCACGCACATCCACATCAAAGCACCACCCGGTAAACAGGGTAGGATCTACATAAGCCGCAAGGGCTTCCCCTCCATCAACTGCCATGAATGTGTGTGCTAGCAGTGCAAGAAGCTATCACGATTCCCACATCTGGCATTCATCACAGCTGTACCAAGCATTTGCCAGTGGGGGAATCCCGTATGGCCATCTGGTGGGGGATGCTGGCTATGCACTGGAGTCATGGATGATGACACCCATCAGAAATGCACACTCACCCACACAGGAATGCCATAATGAGGCACATGCACAAACCAGAATCATTATAGAGTGTGTGTTTGGGATGTTCAAGTCACGGGTCCCCTGCCTTCTGGTGGTAGAGCCTTGTAGTACTCTCCAGCCACATGTGCACACATGTTCATAGTATGTGCCAATGCTACACCATATGATCCTGTAGAAACAGCTGCAGCAGGAGCAGCATGGAGAAGGGCCACACAACCCACCACCATTGCCACGGTCCTCACAGGCACAGAGGGTCTCACAGGAGGAGGCCCCTGAGCCTGCTTCCATAGGCAGATGGAGATGTGCCCAATATGCTCAGGCCTTGGCAAAGAGGCAATGCATAGTGCACACACTGACACTGTAGGGACCCCAGGGACTGACAACTCTCTCTGACTCACACACAGTAAAATGGATGACATACACCACATTACCTGTAACTTATGTATAGGCAGTATATTGTGTGCATCCAACACAGGTGGCCCTCGAGCACTGTCCTCATAACTGCCGTAAGCACAAGGTAAGTTAGTCTTTTAACAGTAAATGAATGGAATAGTATGTTCTGTTAGCATATCTATGGTAATGCATGCATGCAAGGGAATGGGGTGGACTACTGGGATACCAGCACACAACTAACATCTGTGTTGGCCACTGGGAAATGTCTGGCCAAACCTGGCCTCCACACACTATGCAGTACTACCCAAGGTGGCAAATCCCACTGCAGTATAGGTGTAGGGACAACTAAGTGGGGGATCATAGGTCACAGGCATGGATGTCAGGGTGGGGGTCCCATAACAACCCCTCACACCCACACAGGAAGTCAGCTGTAGAAAGCCATAGGGAAATGTCTGGTAAAGGCATACAAATGTCAGCAATGTTGAATTAAGCCCCTACAGACTTACACGGTGATAGCACAGCAAGACCCGCAGATGCAGTTAGGCTATTAAGGGTAGGAAGTCTGAAACTCAAATGTATGCTAGTACAATCTGACCTGGTACTGATATGCCTCCAGTCCCCAAGACAGGGCACAATATGGTAAATGGAACCAAAATGTAAAGCAAATACAAGCACAGTCTGTGCAAATGTGTACAGTGGACAGGTGTGCCCCCCATATACCCACACAAATGCAGTAACATATATGTTTGCATGGAAATAGCAGCATAGTACACATTGGCAGGGCTGTACCTATACACATGAAAACATGTTGCCTGTCCACAATATGCAGGGGTTAATGTGCTATGTGTATGTGTAGTTAATACTGTCTGGATCTGGCCAGCATGTTCTCCTGGCAGTCTTATACTGCCCTAGGTACAGTGCTGCCTTTGACAGGGCCATGTACAGATAACTGCAGTGCCAACTGTTATGCATGTCAGTGACACCCACTGCTCTGCCACTGACATACCTGGAAGTCACAGTGCTATGTGGAATATGCTACACATATTACTGACATCTTGAAAGATGTGTAGCAGAGGTGTCAAGGAATTTATGAATATAAGTACTGTGTGGTACTGTTGCCAGTGGTCATTCTCAATGATCTTTTTTCTTATATTTGCTTTTACAAATAATGGACATGCCTGCACAGTTGCATGCACTCTGTACCCACACCCATAACTCCCAACCTCTGACAGCAAGATGTCTGGACAAGGGCAGAAAGAAAAGTGGAACAAAGGCACAATGATAGGCATGTGGTGTAAATACTTAACACCGAAAGTGTGATAAGAGACCTTGGGACACAGGTGGACAGTAGTCTCTCCTTTGATAATCACATCGCCACAGTAGTCAGGAAATCCTTCTATGTGGCACACCTCATCACAAAAGGTTTCTCATCCAGGAAAAAAGAGGTCATTGTTCCCCTCTACTCATCACTCATTAGACCCATTATAGAGTACAATGCTCCTTTTGGTATGTACCTCACAAGACATCTACAACAACTGGAAAGGCCACAGAAATACCTCACAGAGGATTACCAGCCTCAAAGAGATGCCCTATGCAGACCGTCTTAAAAAAACTACAGCTTTACTCCGTTGCATATCACCTACTCAGAGGCAATCTCTGCCTAACACACAAAGCTATGTCAAACCCAGAGCTTTTAGACATGCTCCACTTAAAGATATCCCAATCCCTATGAGCTACACGCTCTAGGGACCTAAACCTCATCACCACAATAAACAGAACATGCTGGAGGGATAGATTCCTGTCCCAGAGACTTCCCATACTCTGGAACAAACTACCTATCTATATCAAACAAAGCTCCTCATTAGCACTCTTCAGGAAAAAGGAAAAAACAACCACTTCCAGAGCCAATAACTAGTCCACGAAGCTCTCAATAACCACACTGAAGTGTATAATTATGAACTCTGGAAGTGGTTGTTTTTTCCTTGTTGTTGTTCTACTGCTTAGTTTATTTACTCTTCAAGAAAAATCTTGATGATTGGATGGGAGATAGGAAATTCACCCCGGGGATCACTTCTGTGGCTCTGCTCGACAGTGGCACAGGAAAATAATTTTCTTGGGTGGTGAAAGCCAGGGTACCTTTGGCTAGGCTTATATAGGCCCTAGGGCCAATAGCCTAGTACCTACCTATGAACATACTAAGAAAGTTGGTTAGGTGAGGGGTTTGCATTAATGGGAATTGTTTGAAGGTTATGTATTCGGAAACAGTAATGTCTCTATTATTTTATAACATCACACTTCAATTATATGTAACTAACTTGCATAAAAACACAAGTTTACGTAGAAAGGATGAATCCTGTAGCCAAACACCTGGACAACCTGCCAAAAATGTACAGGTCAGAGGTATGCACACACAATGATATAACATTTCAGGTTAGAAAGATACCACACAAGCAGGAGATCCCCAGCCAGTATATCACCAGGTTGCTAGACTGTTCACACAACTGTGTGTCATTACCACACTGGCTGTAGCTGCACCTCACAAATGGCCTTGTTGGGCAAGAATTTATATAGCTGTCCTCATAATATTGGTCTATGCATCATACAACTGCTATTCCTCTGGTAAAGCACTGTGATGATCTAAGGATGTCTGGCACTAGGTAATGACACAATACATTACAGTTTCAGACTACAGATATGTCAGAAAATGTCTGCTAAACAAAATAAGTCATTGCAGTTTCAGACTACAGATATGTCAGAAAATGTCTGCCTAACAAAACAAGTTCCCTGAAGAAAGTCCTGTGTACACCTGAGAGGTATGGCTGTAGCACACAAAACCCTGGCCTGGAGTACACCTATCTCTGGAATGCAGTCCCACCCTAACTATAGAAGGTTACACTGGGCATACTGCTACACTTAGAGAATCACAGGATATGTTGGAACCCACATTGGAATATATGACTGTATTGTGTATATTTGTCAGTGCATACAGACAGCTATGTACACCTCAACTATCCTCACACACACACACACACACACATCAGACAGGATTACCCTGGCATACAGTGATGTCCTGCTGGGGATAATGGCATACCGGTTGTAAACAGTTGCATATGCCAGCATAAAAGGTGAGCTCCATTGTGTAACAGTACTGAGATTGAGTTTATAATATCACATCGCATTTGTGTCTACATAGGTCCAAGTATTAGGAGACTCTTCCCACTCAGTACATTTTACATTGCCCTACTTCACAAGATCTGCTGATTTCATTCACCTTAGAAGTACAATTGACACCGCTCACCCCTGTAAGTTCTGTAGCACATGTGATAACTGTGTAACACTATAGTAGAAATAACTAGATAGGTAGGGTCTCTAATCTCAATACTGGCAAGTGTGTGTGTGTTTGTGTGTGACAGTTGTGTATGTGAGAGTGAGGGTGTATGTGTGTGTTTGTAGGTGAAACAGTTTTAGACCATTCCCACCCACACCACTTCACAGTGCCTCACTTTATCAGTCATGCTGATGTTATTCCCCTTATTGGCACCTTTGGCAAGTTGTCAGCCCAGTAAGCTCCATAGCATGTGATAACTGTGTAATACAATAGTACAAAACATTAGCTTGACAGGGGTTCTAATCTCAGATCTGGCAAATGAGTGTGTGTGTGTGTATGTTTGTAAGAAGTGGTATTTTGATAAGTCTCCCACCCACTGCCCTACTTTATCAGTCCTGATGATGTCATTCCACTTATTGGCACCTTTGGCCAGTTGTCAGCCCAGTAAGCTCTGGAGCATGTGTGATAACTGTGTAATACAGTAGTACAAAACAATAGCTTGACAGGGGTTCTAATCTCAGACCTGGCAAATGAGTGTGTGTGTATGTTTGTAAGAAGAAGTATTTTGATAAGTCTCCCACCCACTGCCCCACTTTATCAGTCCTGATGTCATTCCCTTTTTTTGGCCAGTAAGCTCTGTAGCATGTGCGATAACTGTGTAACACTATAGTAGAAATAACTAGATAGGCAGGGGTTCTACTTTCAGATCTGCTATATGTGTGTGTGTGGGTGTGAAAGTGTGTGTGTTTGTAGGAAGAAGTATTTTGCTAATTTTCCCACCCACTGGCATACTTTATCAGTCCTGCTGATGTCATTCCCCTTATCAGCACCAGTGGGCAGTTGTCAGTCCAGTAAGCTCTGTAGCGTGTGTGATAACTGCATAACACTATAGTACAAATAACTAGGTAGGCCAGAGTTCTACTCTCAGATCTGCAAATGTGTGTGTGGGTGTATGTGTGTGTGTGTAACTGTGTATGTTTGTAGTAAAAAGTATTTTGATAAGTTACCCACCCACTGGCTGATGTTACTCCCCTTATAGGTTCTTAGGTGTGTACTAGACTAATGGCCTAGGAGCCATTACAAGACTAGCCTGTAGAAGTGCCCTACCAGTGTGCCACCCAATGTTAGTTCCCAGTGACCCCATCAAGTAGAGCCACTGGAGTGATCCCTGCGGTGAACATTCTATTACACATCCACTCATCAAGATATCTCTGGAACAGGGTCATCTAGGTGCTTTGCTTGACTATATGGGAAGTCTATTCCAGGGCATGTGCAGTCTCTGGGTGTGGAACCTGTCCCTCCAGCATGTTGTGTTGCTTGTGGCAATGAGGTCAAGGTCCCTGCAGTGTGTGGTACAGAGAGATTAGGATGTCTTCAGATGTAGCATTTGTAAAAGAGCTGGGTCAGACATAGCTTTGCAAGTCAAGCAGAGATCGCCTCTAAGTAGGTGATATGAGACTGAGAATCGCTGGAGTCCCTTGAGTTTGTCTGTGTAGGACATGTGTTTAATGCCTAGGATCCTCATTATGAGGTACTTCTGTGGCCTGTCCAGCTGTTGCAGTTGTCTAGTGAGGTACATGCCAAATGGGCCATTATACTTGATGATTGGTGTAATGAGGGAAGAGTACACAGAGATGATTACCTCCTTCTTTCTGGATGCAAAACCCTTGGTAATGCGATGTGCCACATAGAAGGATTTCCTGACCACAGTAGCAATGTGCTGGTTAAAGGAGAGGTTGCTGTCAACCTGTGTCCCCAGATCTCTTATAATGCCTACAGTGTTCAGTGGGCTCCCATTGATGTGGTACTTATTGGGAACTGTGATTTTACCAAAGGGGCTGATGCATTTTGTGGTGTTAAGCTTAAGGCCATGGTTTCCACATCAGTCAGTGGTCTCGGTGAAGCCTTTCTGTAGGATATCTGCATCACTTGTGGAATTAATTATGGCTCCCAGCTTGCAGTTGTATGTGAACTTGGTCAGCCAGTGTTCCTTTGTGTTGACCTGGACTCCTAAGAAAGTACATGCTGAACAGGAGAGTCCCAGGACTGATCCCTGTGGGACTCCACTCATGACTGGCAGTCTGATTTGGAGCTGGATACTTTCACACTGTGTGTTCTGTCTGTGAGCCAATTTGCAACCCTCTAGTGATATAGGGGTTGATGCCTATTTTGGTGGGTTCATCCATAATTCCTGAGGAATGGTATCAAGAGCCTTGGCCAGATTGATGTAGGCTGTATGCAGTGCCTTACTGTCATACACAGCCCTGGTGACTGACTCAAAGAAGTCAACCAGGTTGAGCAGGCATAATCTATCTTTCATAAAGCCAAAACTGTGTGGCATCCAGAGTTAGGAGATTACGTATATGTTTGTTGACCAGGTCCCTGATGATGCTCTCCATAACTGTGCATATCAGACTCATCAGGCTAATGGACTGATAATTCCCAGGGTCTGTAGTTGCCACACCTTTATGGAGAGGATGACAGTAGCAGTGTGCCATTTGGGAGGGACAAAGCCTGAAGTGAGGCTGTGACTGAACAGGGCACACAATATGTGGTGCCAGGTATCTTTGTAGTTCATGTAGAACACAGCCAGGGATAATGTGGGGTCCCATGGAAGCTGTATTCTTCCCATGGACAATGCAGGTGTAACCTGTGTGGCAGTAATCCTGGGTGCCTTGCATTATTCTGGTATTCTGATTGTTACCCTAGGAGGGAGGGAGGGGTAAAGCTGACACTGAATGTGCTGGCAAGAATGTTTGCAATATCTGTTGGTTCAGTATAGGAGATAGTATTGTGCAGTAACTCAGAGCAATTCTGGGTATTGGTGTGGAGGTTCTTGATATCACTAACAATGGATTTCTGATTGTTGTCAGTGTCTGCTGCAATTCTGCCATCATATGTGGCTTTAGAAGATTTCATGAGGGATCTCAAGTTGTTGAGTCTAATAAGGGAGTTTTACCACTCTTGGAACTCCACCTTTTTCTGCAACAGTTTAATATTTCTGTTGTACAGGTTATTAATTTCAGGGGACCACCAGATTGGCCTCCAGTGTTTGGAGGAGAGTGTCATGGTTCTGTTGGATATGGCTAGTTCCATGCATTGATGTACATGTTTGTACAGTGTATTTGTGCATGATTCGGCAGTCATGCAGGTATTTTCCATTGGCATGGGTGCTGTGAAGTTAGACACCTCTGTTCATATGAGTCTAAAGTCAGATTTGGAGAAGTTTTTCAAGGTGGTTACCTTTGCAGGGTGTGTGTGTAAGATGTGGATTTCCATGGTAATTATGCTATGTTGGATCTGACCAGGTAGTGATTGACTACTGTTGTCAAGCAGCAATCCCATATGTTAATAATCAACACAGGTCAAGGATGTTGTTTCCTCTACTGTCAGAATGAGCTGGTCCAGGGCATTGGAACTGATGAATTCCAGGAAGCATTGGGCCAGTGTATTGGTGTTTGAGTATCTAACTCAGTTGATGGAGGGGTAGTTGAACTCTCCTAGTATGACTGTGTTGGGTTGGACCTTGATAGTTTCCAGGGTGTTGAAGAATGTGGATTGTGTTGAAGAATGTGAATTGAGAGTCTAGGGACATGGATGTGGACCTATAGCAGGCTATGACCTGGATTGCACCATTACCCAATGTCAGTTGTACCTGACATATCTCATATGTATTATGCTGGGATACTACTATGGATGTGTGCATATATGTTATTAATATGGAGACACCATCACCTTTGTAGCTGTGGTCCATGTTTTGGGACTGACAGGTGTGGGATGAGTTATAGGCTGGTAGTGCAGGGGTGCTGTCTGCTGCTGTAAACCAGGTCTTTGTTACAGTACAAATGTCAATGTTCTCCATTTTGAGGAGTGCTTCAAGTGACTGCATCTCAAGATGTAGCTGTCTAGTGTTGAGCAGAATGACCCTCAGATTGCATATATGTACAGCTGTTATGGTGGTAATTTGATTTGGAACACAGCCTAAAAAGGCACTATAGGGGTGGCAAGACACTTAGCCAGTACCTGGAAACCCAGGGGTGACAGATGCAGACCATCTCTGGCAAGCCATTGCAGTCTGTCAATCATGTCATCTCAAGCAGACAGATACTGGATCCCACGCAGACACTTAAGCCAATTGTTGAAGTCAATCATTTGTTGTTTGTACTGTGGTATATTTCTGAGAGCCATGGTGGTGCAGTGGTTAGCGTTGTCGCCTCACAGCAAGAGGTTCTCCCATTCGATTCTCTGCTGAAGCGCCTTCTGTGTGGAGTCTGCATGCCCTCCCCTTGGTCAAGTGATGTTAAAGATATGCAGGTAGGTGCGAGAGTGAATGGGCGTGCCTTTGGTGAAGGTTGGGCTTCAGGCTGGCAACTCAGCGCTGTAAAAATCCACTGCCAATCATAAGCAGATGGGAGTTCTGCTGTGGCGACCCCTAACCAGGAAAAAATGAAAGTCAGAAAAACTGTGGTATAATTCTGGGTGACAGTAGTATACTGCTCAGGGCTACTGTCATACCTGCCTGGCCCACATACTCTGAATGCTCCACCATGTCTCTTTTCATAAAGTCCATGGAGGTGGGTCTCAGGTCATTCACACACACATATGGACAATGACAAAGTGATACTTGTAGTTGTGGAGTGACCTGACTGGGTGTGTTATGTGTTGGATTCTGGCACTTGATAGACAGCTGACTGTTACCTCCTCCATGTTGAACCTATTGAGTGGGACATCTGTGTGCCTCACTACTGATTCATCTATGATTACTGTATCAGGCAAGGTGGTTGTCCTTTGGGGCTTAGGTTGAGGGGCACACTGTGTAGGTGAGATATGTGTTCTATGGTTTGTGCAGTGTTGTGGTGGTTGAGTGGGTGTCTGTCCTGGTGGTCTCCGCTGTTTAGGTAAATGTCTATTGAGTGCCTATTTGAAGGTGGGTGTGTGGTTATTGTTTGTATGAAAGAGCTGTGATAGTGGGTGTTCTTGAGGGGTATGTGTTCCATGTGGTGTGTTGCAGGTGTTGACCCTTCTCCTGTTGACCAGCTAGTCCAGTCATTGCTGGAGAGTGGATATCGTCCAATTCGGTGATATAGGGCTATCTCTCTCAAGTCTGAGTATTGTGAGTTTAGAGGAGAGGGTTGCCTGTGTACATGAGGCGATTGCAACAGTGCCTCAGAATGCCCAAGTGCACCAGGTTAATGGGCAAAAGCACAGAGGACTGCACTTTAATCATGCAAGGAAGAATGGTCAAAACTACCAAGTACTGGAGCTAATTCAATGAGGAATGACTACTGTTGATGGCTCTCAGGTGTGCTGGAATAATTGATAAAAAAACTGTTGAAGTGCAAAGCCATTGGGCTATTTGAAGTGCAGGAGAGAAAGAACTAGCAAGATCTAAGGGGAAAACTGAAGGCAGACTTTCTGGCACCTGTAACTGTTTACCTCAGCTGTGCACTTATCAGCACCTTTGGCCAATTGTCAGCCCAGTAAGCTCTGTAGTGCATGTGATAACTGCATAACCCTATAATACAAATAACTAGATAGGCAAAGGTTCTAATCTCAATATGGGCAAGTGTGTATGTGTGTGTTTGTGTGGGAATCATATACTGTGTGTGTTATACCATTTTGAGTTTTGTACCCCCCTATAGACTTCCCTTCACCCTACTTTACTAGGCCTGCTGATGTCATTCACCTTAGAAGTCCCTTGGGACTGGGTGAAATTATGCAAGGTCTGTGGCACATCTGATAAATGTGTAACACTATAGTAGAAATAACTAGATAGGGATTCTAATCTCACTACTGGCAAGTGTTTGCATGAGAATCATATACTGTGTGTGTTACACCATTTTGAGTTGTGTGCCACCCTGTAAACTTCCCATCACCCTACTTTACTAGGCCTGCTGATGTCATTCACCTTAGAAGTACCTTGGGACTGGGTGAAATTATGTAAGCTCTGTGGCGCATCTGATAACTGCGTAACACTGGAGTAGAAAGAACTAGATAGGTAGGGGTTCTAATCTCACTGCTGGCAATGGTTTGTGTGTGTGTGAGAATCTTATACTGTGTGTGTTATACCATTTTGAGTTGTGTACCACTCTGTACAGTTCCCATCACCTTACGTTACTAGGCCTGCTGATGTCATTCACCTTAGAAGTACCTTGAGACTGGGTGAAATTATGTAAGCTCTGTGGTGTGTTTGATAACTACACAACACTACAATAGAAAAAAACTAGATAGGTAGGGGTTCTAATCTCACTACTAGCAACTGTTTGTGTGAGAATCATATACTGTGTGTTATACAATTTTGACTTGTGTACCACCCTGTAAACTTCCCACCACCCTAATTTACTAGACCTGCTGATGTCATTCACTTTAGAAGTGCCTTAAGACTGGGGGAAATTATGTAAGCTCCGGGGCACATCTGTTAACTGTGTAACACTATAGTACAAATAACTAGATTGGTAGGGGTTCTAATCTCACTACTGGTGACTGTGTGTGGGTGTCTTTGGATAAAGATCATATCATATTTGGCTGATACCATTTTGATTTGTGTATCATCCATGTCTGTTTACCACCTCCCAATGACATTACTTTATATAGCATGGTAATGGCATCTGCCTCACATGCAGCATGTTAAACCATTGTGCAACAACATACCAGTCCTCTGTACACATGTGTATGGAATATCCAGATGTTTGCAACCTATATGTGGACTGTGTCCCTTAACAATGCCCATGTATGTGATATTGTTGCCAAATTGGCCACAGTGAGTGTAGTGACACACATGCCAGCATCAAGCATCATACCTGACTGAAACATCATGCTGATACAACCTCTGCTACACTATCACTTGTCCAGGCTTATTTCTGGTGGGTTATCCCACCATCCATTAAGGCATTCAGAACATTATGTGTTGTAAGAGGTAGTGTGTTATGCCCCATGCATATAATCTATGTGGGGCATGTCGTGTATGTAATACAGTACATCAAGGTGGAAATGTAGGGTTACTAATTTGTCTATTGCCAACTGTGTTTATTTTACTGTATGCACACCCCCTGAGTCAGTCCTTACTGTGTGTATGTAAAGGATATACCATTTTGTCTCCCTGTTCCACCTGGTGAACTCAGGAATACATACAAATCTGTCATACACAGTATCATGCATGCCTTCATCAATTGCATGAGGATTGAGTGTACAGGAAAGAAATGGCAGGGCCAACAGGTGTTGACAGGTGAATCTCTTGCAGTTAATGAAATGGCTACGGTTGTAAGGGACCTGCTGACAGTACTGCAGTAACCTGTTCTGTATGTATGAGCCTGTGGTACTACACAACACTAAGCGGACATGCCTGAAGGCTACCTGTCTGTGACAAGGGGTACATATGCAAGGTCACACTGTCTGACAGCAGTGTCCCTCACACACTGTTGCATGCGTACACACCTGGTACATGTACATATAAAGCTGTACCTTGCCTATGACATGGTCGGTGTATTCCCACTCTGCCATACTCCCTCTTGGGAATGCCTGCAGACACACAGACACCTGGAACACAAACAGAATACAGCATGTCAGACTACATTCAGTCAGTGGTACTAACAAGAATAATGCATCCTTGCATATAAGGTACATACACCTGTATGTGTACCCATAACAAATGCAAGCAGACAGCACCTTACATAGCTACATTGTACGATATTCATCCTGTGCATCAGAACCATATTAGCATGTCCCTGCATCGATGGTATGGATGGACAGGGATGTGGTATAGGTATCATCATAGCACAGGGTGTGGTGTGGGTTTGCCAGAGGCCTAAGCTGTGCCATTTGGTTGACGTGTGTGTGTGTGTGTGTGTATGGAGTGGTATCCAATAGTTGGGCTGTGCAGAGGTGCTGTGTGTGTCTGGAGGTGAATTGCCTGTGATATAGATGTGTGTGTCTATGTATGCACACAGTCACTCCATGTGACTGCCCTAAACAGGGGTACATTGGACAGCTGTGGACCATACATGGCAGGGTGTCCAGTTCACTGTCTCCAGCCATGGACATGGGAACTGGTCCTGCCAAGGTTATCAGTGGTACCAAAAGACCCCAGTCCAGATGCAGTACTGATTCCTGATGGTGATTGCTGTCTGCTGGATCTGTGCCCCTGCTGGGACCAGACAGGACCATGTACCCATGGCATGCTCTAGTGTGATGTGAACAGCAACCCTCTTTTGGTAGTGCTGGTGTCATTGCTACAATGGGAGTGTGAAGGTGCACATCCCCATAGAGTCTCAGGTGTTGGTGCTGACCTATGTCCACATAGCCGATGCCCATCTCCCACCACAAACTGTAGGACAGACATGGCATGGTCGAGGATTGCCAAGGTCTCACCCCACTGTCTATTTCTGATCTCAGTATTTTGATATGTTGCCGCTACAGTGTCATGTTTGTCACCACGTAAATCAGGAAGAGTTGCATTCACCACCCTGAGTATTTGTCTGATGTGGCATTCACTACATGCCTGTGCATCCATGACAGCCCAAAACGTGTGTCTGGTGACTCTTGGTGTAGTACTTGAAGCAGCAGATTGATGAGCAGTGGTCCTCCTGTGAACACCCCTGTCCATCCACCTGCACTCTGGCTATGGCCAATGTCTACACTCACACCTGCCATGGTCACCACACTAGCCTGTTCAATGCCACCACCTGCCAACTGTCCATCATCTGTGACCACTGGTGACGGGGTATGTGTGGGCATTGTCACTGTGTGCAGGGATGGTGTGGACAAGAGTGGAATGCCAGCCAATGGCACATATTCAGCCCCTGACAACCCCACCTGTACCTCACTATTCCTATCATCATTGTCCGAGTCTGCAGAGATAATGGCATCAGTTTCTAAGTGGGAGGGAACCCAAACCCCATCACCACCTGTGAGGGGATGACAGCATATGTGCATTAATACCTGCACTCTGAGGTTGGCTGGTACACACACACACATGCTTACAGTTTAGGTGGCACAAATATGTTACACAGACCACACAGTACCCAAATGGTGACATGCATGAGACACGGCCCTCAACATCATGCATTGCAGCCAGATTTACTACATGCAACTAACTCTAAGTAACTAACTGGAGCTCTGGGATATGTGATTACTGTTAGAACGTAATGGCCCTTCCCCAGCACAGACTGCACCCATGTGCACATCATTGCTGTTCACCTGTATAGCACAGTGGCAAGTACTATAGAACATACCTCACAACTGTACAGCTCCTCACAGGATGTATAGATGTCTGGCTCATATGTTTGCTCTGTTTCTCACAACCCCTGTGTTTCTATGATACATAACTGGGATGATCTGAGGAGTGACATCACTGATTAATTACATATATTTGAGTGTCAGACCTCCAAACCAGCAGTAAATGTATGGTCACAATTCCTGTTACCGCCAAACTTCTAACCTGACAGTGAATATGATAAGTATACCCAACCCTGTTAGCATGCCATGTTCTTGTAATATATGAGATGACACTGCAATAATGCATTCAAATATGTTACCCACCTTTCATGTGACATATGATCTGTGCAATCCAATCGATAAACAGATGTGTTACATATAAAATATAATGACTGCAATATGTACAGTATGGTGTTTGCATAAGTGTGCACACCCTTAAAATGATACTTTGTTGAAGCACCTTGTAAGTGACTTACAGCATTAGCCCTTCTTGTGAAGGTGTCTATCAGCATGGCGCATCCTGACTTGACATTATTTGGCCACTCTTCCATGCAAAAGTCACCCAGCTCTGTCAGATTGCAAGGGTGGCTCATGTGCACAGCCCTCATCAGGTCACACTGAGGTATGTCTATCTGGTGTAGGTCTCGACTCTGGCTGGGCCAATCCAAAACCATTAGTGTGTTCAGGTGGAGGCTTTCTTAAGTAGCTTTTGGTGTATGCTTTGGGTCTTTGTCATGTTGAAGGCTGACATCCCTCCCCATCCTCTATTTGGAATGGTTCTGAATTAACACCACTGTGACTACAGGCCCAGTTCTGGCTTTGGAACAACATCCCCACAGCAGGTCACTGCCACCAGCATGATTCACCATGGGGATGTTGGTGTTCAGGTTAAGAGGGGTGTTGCTTGTGCACTAAATATATCTTTTGGTATTGTGGATGTGAGATCAATCCATAGTCTTATTACACCATAACACATTTTCACACATGCCTTTGGGAGACTTGATGTGCTGTGTTGCAAATTGTATCTACCCCTGGATGTTTTTTGGTGTGGGGACAGGCTTCCATTTTCTGACCATACCCCATAGGCCAGACATATGCAGAATACGGGAGAGTGTTCTCAACCTGTAGTACACTACACCAGTACTTGCAAGAGATTCCTGTAACTCTCTCAGTGTTGCTGTATGTCTCTTGGCAGCCACCCTGACCAGGTTTTGACATGTCTTGGCATCATTTTTGGAGGGACGTCGGGTTCTTTTCAACAGCACTGTTGTCCCATATTCAATCTACCTTTTGACAACTTTCTCCACTGTGTTCCATGGTGTATGCGATGCTGTGGTAATGTTGTACCCTACTCTTGATGGATACCCTTCAAATATGAGATCCCTTTGCTGCTTTGTAAGCTGCCTGCAAGTCATGGCTGTTGCTGTTGCAGGCAACTGAGCAAATGTCAGTAATATCCTACTTGGACAGCAGACTGTTACTGGGTGTTACTCAAAGTGCCTTTAATTGATGGCAGGTGTGTACCCAAGCAGAATGAATGATGTCAGTAAATCACAAGCTGCTGTAATAAAATATTATTTGAAGGGTGTGCACACATATGAATACAGCTTATTGTAAGGTTTGTATATTCTATATTTGGTGGCCAACAGATTGATTGGTTTTACAACTGAATTGTACATGTCATAGGTCACATTACAGATTGGAAAGGGTGTGGACTAACATACTGTGGTCTCAATTTGTATATATATCATAAACACCTGGCATCTTAACAGGGGTGTGTACACTGTTTATATCCACTGTATGAGAGTAATGTTTCACACATGTCCCTTCCTTAGGCCATTTGCCCCCCCCCCCATTTTGTTGGTCTCTGTCCAGAAGTCTTGCACTGACAGGTTGTGAGATATGCTACAGATAGGCCCCTGTGATGACCACTGTGATGCAATGCAGTTAACCCCACCAGAAGTAAACATGCACATAAAGCAATATGGCTATGAGTGTTAGTTTTGTGCATGGTACATTGCATGGCCTTCTCATGCCTAGGGTATTGGCAAACCACAACAGAACAATTCCATACTCACCAGCTTCAGGCTGCCATCCCACATGCAGACTGGATGGACCTAGGTAGTCGTGGGAGAGAAGTATTGTCAGCAGACTCACATGTGGCATTGGTACAAGATGGATGCAGCATATCTGCACATTTACAGTACAACCTCCCAATACTACAAAGTTTGCTGTCCTTCACCATAGTTGTGCACTTCTGTGCATAATAAAACCCCATCCACAACTGTAATCTGACCTGACACATGCACATAGATACTCTACAAATGCAAGTATGTCTGCTACACTAGTCTAGTAATCTCCACTGGGGCCTTACCCGCACACTCCTCACCCATTGTGTAGGTGCCACCCATCTCCAGCATGTGTGGGGGGGTCTGTACCCTGATGTTGTACTGGGATGGGTGGCCCAAGGTTACTGAGGAGCTCCTCAATAGGTGTCAGTGGGGGCTGCATGGCCCCTGGCCACTGCAGCAGCCCTTTGCTGAGCATGGTGTATGAAGTCATTTGCATGATGCCAGACCTGCTTTTATGTACGTGCATGCAGGCCAACATCATTTACCCTGTGAACTAGTTCACCCCACAGGCTGGTCCTCTCCCACAGATGTTGCTGGCTCCAGCCAAACATTATGGCATGGTTCTGTAGTATGGCTTCTGTGATTATATTTGTCTCAACTGCTGAGAAAGTAGACCTTTGCTGATGGGACATTGCACCTGGAAGGCATAAAAAGGGAAACATCACATGACCTCATACATTTGGTAACAGTATGTACAGAACCTGCACAGCTACATTGAATACCAGTAGCCGCCACTCACAACCACAACATACCCTTGTAATCTATCAGCACTGTATCTGCTTGCATTGCACTGCTGTTCCTGATGTGTCATATTCCCACAATGAAGGCTAGTTAATTTCATAGTCCTCTACTCCTCATTCATGTCTGTGTAGAGGGATAACATTGGCCATCTTCAATGCAGATGGGGTGTGGATGGTGGCAAGGCTTCATGTGACTACAGTGTGTAATGGAGCTGAGAGCACATGCCTGAGTTCATGTAGGTTGCAGACAGGGATGTTATCAGGTCCCATGGATACTTACATTTGTTGCCTTTCAGTAGGCAATATGTACCTGCTCATTAGTGATGAGGGGAGGGGTGTGGGTGCTGTGCATATCCACCTATAGTGATGCTGAGCCATGGGGGTAATGTTTGGCCTAAACCTATCTGCAGCAGGTTAGCTGTAGCTATGTTGTGTGTGTATGCGGTCTGATTGACCACCATTACAGGGTGGGTTGGTTTGTTGCCTCTGAGGTTGTAGACATATGTGAAAATGCCCTTGTGATTGGCCTTGGTGGATGTGTCCAATTTGTACTCATAGTTAGCCTTACAGTACTCCACCTGTGACCTTATATACTTGATCAGACAAAGGCTGACTTGATGGCAAGTTGGTGCCAGCTCCTAAATTGCCCTGCACAGCCAATATAGAGACTATGTCTGTGGTTTGTGTATTGCTGCCATCCAGCAAAGGGGGTTACTCTACTTTGGTGGAGGCAGGTTTTACAAGTAAGGTATTGCCATACAGCTATGTTGATGTTCATATAGCTGTTTGTAGTAGGCATGGACACACAGTCATGACACAGATGAACACCTCTCCAATTTCAAACAGATAAACATGCTTATTGTAGTACCCATGGCTCTGACAGGGCAATGCAACAACCATTAGCTGTAGAAATGTCACTCTGTTGGATGCACAGTAACTAAGATTATGTATGTGTACAACATATACAGCTTATTTAACTGACATTTTGCATCCCATGTTTGTTGTTATGAGGTGGCCAGATACATCTACTCATACTGGCATGTCCACAGGTAGTACCAGATATACATTTCTGTTCTATGTCAGTATGGCACACTGTATTCACACTCTTGCTGCCCAGTCATCCCTCTCTACCCGTTAGAGCAGGACATCTGTAGGATGCCACACATACATGGAGGGCAATGGGACATAGTTAGTGACACTGTTTTAATATTGTTGTAACACACGAGTCATTCAATAGTACAGTAGACTTTGCATTGACAGACATACCCTGAAGGATGTCCAACACTCATATGGCAGGAAGAGAGGAGAAAGGCTAGGAATGTGGTAGTGAGGGTGAGAACCTTTAATGCTGGCAGTAAGACTGGTATAGGGACAGTGGTAGCTGATGTGATGGCCATAGGAAGGTTGGTATACTGTGTGTGCAAGATACCAGATGGAAGGAGAGTATGGCTAGGTGTATTGGAGCCAGGTCACAATGGTGCTATCAGGGTGTGGATGGGAGGGGAAGGGAGTAGGGGTTATCCTGACTGAACAGTATGCCAAGGGTGGTTTTGGAGGATGACATGAGTGTCTGATAGAATGATGTTTATGAATCTAGAAATGGATGGTGTAATAATGAATGTTGTTAGTGCATATGCTACACAAGTTGCTTGTGTGGTGGATGAGAAAAAGAAATGTGAAGTCAGTTGGATGACATGGTGATGACTGTATCTGAGGGTGAGAGAGTGATGATTGCAGCCGATTTCAATAGCCATGTTGGTGAAGGGAACAGAGGGGATGAGGAAGGGATGGGTATGTATGGTGTTAAGCAAAGGAATGCAGATGGTGAGATGGTAGTGGATTTTGCAAAAAGGATGGGCACGTCTGAAGTGAATACATACTATAACAAGAGGGAGGAGCATAGGGTGACATACAAGAGTGGAGGGAGATGCACACAGGTAGAATATATCCAATGTAGGAGGCCAGTTTGAAGGAGATTAGAGACTGTAAAGTGGTGATAGGGGACAGTGTTGCTAGGCAGCAGAGACTGTTGGTCTGTAAGATGACGTTGATGATCAAAAAGAGGAGGAGTGTGAGGGCAGCACCAAGGATCAGATGGTGGTAACTGGAAAAGGGTGATTGTGAGGTGGAGTTCAGGGAAGAGTTGAGACAGGCACTGTGTGGCAGTGACAATTTACCAAATATCTGGGTAAATACAGCAGAGCTAGTAAGGGAGATGGCTAGAAAGGTCCTTGGTGTGATATGTGGATGGAGGAAGGAGTACAAGGACGTCTGGTGGTGGACTGAGGAAGTACAAGACAGTATACAGAGAAAGAGGTCGAGGATATTTCTGGTCTGTTCCACAGATGCATTATTTTCATATCCCTGGTAAATCAGGTTCCTGTTAGATGAACGAGCAATCAAAATGTCGAGTACAACATGCTTGACACACTTTGATCGATTGTTCATCTAATCGAACACTGAAAAAGACGAAAACCAGAGTTCCAAAAAGTTTTAGTTGGCTATGGTGGTGAGTGTAGCTTGTGATGTAAGGACGCTACACTGTCTGGAATGGCTAGGTAAGTGAATTCCGTACTTGTGTGTGTATGTTGCAATTACCAGGTAATTGCCATTTCCCCAATGTACAGCGATCTCCGAGTTGGTATGTATAGTTAGGGGGGGTGAGAGGTGAAGCCCCCAATTTTTTTTAAAAGTAGAAGAGTGTGTTTAGGTTTGAAAGTTGTTGAATGATGTGAGAATGTATGGGTTTACATGTATTAGTTGTATGTGTGTGTATTGCATATTAGTGTAGGGAAGGTGTGGGACAAAAAACTTTTCAGAACTCTGGTTTTCGTTATTTTAAGTGTTTGATTAGATGAACGTTCGATCAAAATGTGTCAAGCATGTTGTATTCGACATTCTGATCATTAGTTCATCTAATATAGACCCGGTAAATCACTGTGAGGATCTGAGGATTTCTGACAGTAAATGAGGACAATACATTTCAGTTTCAGAATTTACATCCTTTAGAACATGCATGCTGAAACAAACCCTGTCACTTTGGCAACATTTTACATTTATAAGAGTGATATTTGAAATATGTCCCTAGTTTTGTCCCATTGTCCCCCTATTTGGACAGCCTTGGGCCAGATTTCTTGCAGTAAGAGGTTGGTAGATATGGTTCTGAGGTATTACTCCACTACATGTTATGAACACACATATATATATATATATATATATATATATATATATATATATATATATATATATATATATACAGTGGCGGCTGGTGACTTCAAATCAAAGGGAGCTGCAGGAGACAGCTGAATGGGTGGGGCCAATGAGAATGGGTGTGTCCAACTAGAAAGGGGAGAGGCTATGCTCAAAACCACAAAAACTGGAACTTTAATTAAATACATTGCCCTGGGTGCCAAACTGTCATTATGAGAGTCCAATCAAGACAAAATGAAGTGTAGAAGAAAAAATATTTCAATGCATTGGCTGCATGACAGCTTACTTAATATCTAGATGGAAACAAAAAGGTTGTGAGGCATGAAAAAATAAATTACTTTTCAAATACATTACTGGATTGCCAGTCAAAATCAAGTACAAGACAAACAAGCAGCACTCATCTCAAACCATAATTATAATTTATATTCAGCTTTATAAAAAGTACCAAGTAACATGCTGAAAGTAGCAATGATACCCCCCACTTGTAAAATATTTCTTATCCATAAAAGATCTGCTACCTGACAACTATCTGTTTCATTGGGAAAACATGATCAAAGTAAAAAATGAACAGCAAACAAGAAACAAGCTCAAGATAAATTGCTTAAAGGATTACTGCACAGGTTATGGGCCACACGTGATAGATTGACATTCTGTGTAGTTTATGGGTAAAGCCTGCAAAGATGATGGCACGGCTCCAACAAAGGTAATGAGCTTCTTAAAATACTGTAATCCTGTCCTTTATTATAAATACTGTCATATGCATTTCAATACCCAAGGCTTATACGTTATCTAGTTATGCAAGTATTCTCTGCATGGCAACAACAAAAAGGCTTTCAATGTTGGTAATTCTTTAACAGTAAGCTTACTTGCATCTTACAATCTCAGACAAGCTTACCTGATGGTCATGAAATAATTGCTACTTAAACATAGAGCAACAGGCACTTTCTGAATAATATGAAGCATAATCAACAGAATAAAAATATGACAGAAAACCAGAACTTTCTGCAAAATCAAGCAAGGACAGATGAAAAGCCATTGTAGAACTTGTGTCTACCTTGGATGTGGGGGGGATGCTCTGCACACTTACACTGCATAACTGCTCCTTGCCTTGCTTGGACACATCCAGAGTCACTACATGGGGGAGTGGGATGCAAAAAGTATGTCACAACTTGAAATGTCTCTGGCTGACTGTAATGGCCCTGACACATTTGTCATACCTCTCAACCTCAGAGCAAGAAATCTGGACAAAGTCAGGCCCAAAATTAAGGACAATATTTAAATATTGTTCTTATAAACGTTCTAATAGAATAGTAGGTCTTGCATTAGTATGAATTTTCTGAAGGGTATGAAATCTGAAACTGAAATGTCTGTCATTATTTTCTTACTTCAATCTTTAATGATTTGTCACTAATTTGCCAGAAAACCACAATGTTATGAAAAATGGACCAAAAATGTGATGCAAAAATATAAAATAGCCACACAATACAGCTGGGAACCTGTTAAAGAAGGGACACTTTTTAATATTAGCACTGCTAGCTTGAGCAGCTGACAAAATAAATTAATCTACATGCATTTCTGAAATAAAAGTAATCTATAACTCTGATTATTACAGTTATTTACTAATTGTAAACACTCCATGTTTTCTTCCAAAATTGACATTTTGCAGAGGGATTAGAAGGAGAGCAACATTTTGAGCCAAAGTCGGGGACATTTGAGAGGTTTGGATATGCCCAATTCTATAAAGCAATTTGCACATACCACTCAACCTGTTAACGCAGGAAATCTGGACAAGGCCAAATATATTGGGGGAACATACAAACAGTGCTAAAAATTGCTCTTGTATAAACTTAGTTGATAGAACAGGTCTTGCTTTAGCATGCATTTTTCTGAAGGTTATGAAGTCTGAAACTCAATGTCTGCCATTATTTAGTGACTTAATTCCTAAATGATTTGCCAGAAAACCACAAATTTTATGAGAAACAAACCAAAAAAAAAGCAAAAATCATTCATTCTGTGAAAATCTAGACAGTTGAGAGGTATAGTTCAGCTGAGCCAGGGCTGTCTGAGTTTGCTATTCTTCCCTTTCACAAAATCATGGTCGAATGGAGCCACCCCCTGCAGTCATTCCAATGTCCCATTACTTGGCTATTTCGCCCCATTTACCATAAACACTGCAATGTGCATACTGCTTTACTTCTACGATGATTTGGATTTTATTTGAAAATTTTATTTTGTATTTTACAGCACAAACACTAAAACATCTGCTAAACAAAGCAATGCATTCTCACAATGAAAACAGACTTAGCATTAAAACTCTGCACTTGAAACTCACATTCATTGAAACAGCAGTGAAATCCACATTCAAAGAAAATACATTTGGGTAGTATAAAGATTACCTTTGGGCTGTTTTCAAATGATAGACCCCTTGCACACAAAACATACATGTGTTTTGTGATGCACCTTCCTGATTGTATTAAATTATATTCCTTGTATAATACAGTACAGTTGTTAGAGGGTGTTTTAAATGTATTGTTTTGAACATTTTTCCAGTAAACAATTAAACAAAATGCATGCACCAATAATGACAAAACTGCCCAATTGAGAAAATTTCCATTCTTTTAAAAGTCTACTCAAACTTATACAATACACCAGTATCAGTAAATATGCACAATCTCTGCAGAAATAAGTCATCTAAATAATTCCACATTAAAGAGATCTGTAACTAATGTGGAGGTTGCTGCTAGTTAGTATCTTCACCAAAGAGGACATTCTCAGTACGGCAGCATCCACCACTTGTGGGAGTAGAACCCACAGCCTTCTGCATCAAAAGCAAGTACACAACCTGTTGTGCTATTAACAATTCTAGCTGACTCGGCATAAGCAGCACTAAACTTTTCTTCCCCTGCAACTCTCAGCTCCTTGTAAAATCGACTTAATACTCAACTGTTTCTTAACTTCGCAGCACAAGAAATCTGGAAAAAGCCAAAATTGATCGGGGGGGGGGCAAACATTACTTATATAATCTTGGAAAGTTGGTCGAATTAAATGTTGTGTTACCACCATACATTTTACTGCCTAGTTTTGAACCTAGGTCCCTGTGAAAAACAGTCAGAGCAACATACCACTATGCCAAATCAGCTGCTTGGTGAAAGAGAGGAAAACTGAAACTTAAATGGCTATCATTTAGTGAATTCATAGCTGTAAACCTCTTAGCACAAAACACCTGGACAAACCCAGTAATGGGGGAATACAGCCCACAAACATATTCATTGAATTCAGTTCTTGCCATAGCTCTCAACCTTATCACAAAAAACATGGACAAAGCCAATAATGGGGGAATACAGTCCCAAAAATAGGGACAAATTTCAAATATTCATCTTATAAACTTAGAAAATTGGTAGAATAAAAGGTTTTGTGTTACTATGTACTTTCTGAAGAATATGACGTCTGAAATTCAAATGCCTGTCAATTTTATTTATTTAACATTTGTTAACCAGGAAAGTCTGACAGAACAAAAAACAATTTTCAGCAGAGGCCCAGGGAGAAATACTGCAGACATGTCTTTGTAACATGGGAGGACACCAGAGCAAACCCACACAAACACAGGGAGGAGATTCAGACTCTACACAGAAGGCACCCCAGCCAAGAATCAAATCAGAAAGCCTGTAGCTGTGAGGCAACAGTGCTACCACTGCACCATCAAAGCAAACCCACACAAACACAGGGAGGACATGCACACTTCACACAGAAGGCACCCTAGCTAAAAGTCAAACCTGAGAACCTGCAGCTGTGAGGCAAAATGCTACCACTGCACCATGAAATATCTCAGATTTGAAGTATTCAGAAACCACAGATGTTATGAGGAACAGAACAGAACAAAATATGAGGGAAAAATCTGCAAGATTTCACAAATGGTGGTGGGTAGGAAATTCAGGCTCTTGTTACCTGCACCTAAGGTTCAGGGTTCAAACCTTACAGATTTCACTGCAACTGGGGCATTTACACAAACATACTTCCAGCTTGCACCTTCTAAAACTCTTAAGCTAAGCTCTACCTACAATGGTCCTCACCTAATTTTGAAATCACATTAAGTTGTTCATGTGATCTTGGTGCCACATTGAGCTATCCAATGTCACCCAGTTACAGTTCACTTGGTCAAGTAGTTTACTCCAGTCTTGTAGTGTTTTCACACAGCTTATAGAACAATATTATACCAGCATTGTTGTTACCAGTTACTGTGTTGAATCAGGCTTCTCTGTGGTACTAGACGCAACACTGCATGCAGTAATATCAAGTGGAAAATGGAAAGCATGTCATATGCATCATACCTCACATGATCATTACTAGCAGCTGCTTGCAGCAATGCCAGCCTGTCATATACAGTTCTGGTCCCCTGTAATAGTCACAGTTTTCCTGAGTGCATATCACTACTGTTGCTACCATATATGCGAAAGACTTTCCAAGGAAGGAGATAAGTCCTCCAGGCTCAAATGACCTGTTGAACCACTGGGTCTTTTCAGTGTCATCCTCAGGTCTGCACATGTAGATTAGCTTACTCACTACCTTCATGGGAATTAATGTCACACACCCTGTGCCACCTTACCACTGTCCACAGAGGAATGTCAGTCTTTCATATGGGGTACAGCAGAAATCAAAGCTTCAGTTATTTTTGAAACCATTCTGTTCAAATATGAACAGATAATGTGATGTTAATTTTCTAGGCATACACTGGGTTAATTATGGTTAAAATTATTTACCAAATACAAAAACTCTCAGACTTTCAATGTTAAAGCAATTTTTTAATAACCCAACCTGTGTCAGAAATGTTCTTGATACAGCCTTGACCATCCTTAATATTTAGGCAATTGGTGTTAGGAAATCTTTCCTTATTAGCACCTAGAATGTGGCTGATTTCCATTTGTAAGAATGATAAAACTAGTAAAGTACATTTTCTTTATTATATCAACATTTCAAATCCAAAATATTAAGTCATTAACACAGAGTGCAAAGGTGCAGATATTCAGTTGCATTTATTAAGTCACCCAGAACATAACTGCTTTAAATTTGTAAGAATGACAAAACTAGTAGGATACATTTTCATTATTCTAACACTAACATTTCAAATCTGAGATATTAAGTCTTTAATAGAATTACCTTACTAGAGTGCAAAACTGTAGTCATTTACATTTATTAAGATGGTTTCTAATTCTACTGACAACACCTTTCCTAATATAAAAGTTGAGTACCTCAATTAGAAAGATACTTCTGAAATGTTAACACTAAATAATTAAACTAATAATCATTAAAACAGCTAGAATATAGAATGAATGTATACTTGTTGCTGATTTCCTTTCCTGCTCTAAGGCATTGTTTTAAGAGTTCAAGTCTAAAACTAGCGAGTCTTGAGGAAATGTGCATACTTACAAAACATCATCCAATCATATCTATGTATTTACACAATTGGCTGGTAAATCATGTCTGCTTAATTGAGACACCAAGTCCAAGCTATATATTTTGGTAACAAAAGTCAGTGCAAAGTTCCTATGCTTGACGACAATCCTGTAAAAATAATAATCCACCAATAGTATACATGCATACTATCATCTACAGTGATTTTTTTGGCATCACATACAAATTATTGCATGCATTTTGAAGTTCTTTAGACGCATGAAAGAGTAACAGTTCTGTTGTGTAGTCCTACATATTTTTTTTTGCTGCAAGGCCTTACATAAAATACAAATGTAGTGCTTATAAACCTAGTTAAGAGAACAGCAATCAGACAAAGACCATTCACATATTCATGATTTGTGGTATTTTGTATTTTGATAAAGATACAGAAGAGATTGTGCAGTTTTATTTTCACTCTGATAAACAGTCATGCATCTAAAAATTTTAGTTTAACCTTGAATAACAATTAAGCATTATGAAGATCAAATTTAAATCAACTGAGAACTAAAACAGTACATAAGCAAACACACACACACACACACACACCTTGTACCTACCTGCCAGTGAAGCAGCCACGATCTGTTCAAATAATCCATCCACAAAGTTAACATTATTCAAAGTAAATCCAGCCACGAAAGTAAGTAATCCATCGCCAGCATCCACGACTGTACATTAATGGTCCCTGCAGCAGAATCCTGCGAGAGAGGGCACGTCCTTCCCACTAGAACACCAGCCTACAGACGTTGCAGTCCGATCCCCTTCAGTCCATGCAGTTACAACTGCATAGATTTTTGGGATATCTGGAGTTAAATGTTGAGATGTCAATCCGGACTGCTGGTGAGACAGTCTGGATTTTGTGAGCATGCTCCAGACTGGTTCACCAGCAGTCTGACATCGGGAAAACGTGCGAGTGCACATGCGCGATGTTCGGGACTCGCGTCTATTTTTTTATTTTTATTTATTTTCTTTTCTTCTTTGTTTTAATTTTTATTTATTTGATTTTACAGCTGGGAGGGCTGCAGTCCGGCAGTCCAAAAGCACGAGCCACCTGTATATATATATATATATATATATATATATATATATATATATATATATATATATATATATATATATATACATATATATATATATATATATATATATATATATATATATATATTTTAAATCTATATACATATATATGTGTGTGTGTCTGTATATTTTATATGTATATCACTATTTATATTATGTATAAATTTGTCTGTATATATGCACCTCCATACATATATACATGTGTATATGTATATATATATATATATATATATATATATATATATATATATAAATTCAAGGCCTGACTGATTCTATAGAATCTTTCCCTACTGTTGAATGAGCATATGTTGGAAAATGCATCAACAATCCCTACAGTTCAAATGGTGTAGTGAAACTTTGCTCTGACTATGGTGTACAGGGCCCTCGGTTGAAGACCTGGCAGGGCTGGTAATTTTGTTGCTCTTACTCCCGCTTACACCCACACTAATTCTTTAAAAGGAAAGAGAAAGGGGTGATAGGAAAGTGGTGGAAAAGGGATATGCAAAGGGAAGAACAATATGGAAGATAGCTACGGATGTGCAGGATGGGTTTACAGAAAGTACATAGCTGACCATTTCTTATACAGCAACAGCTGTGCATTTGTACAGACTTTGGAGGTGAATTTGGGCACTCAAACCCCAGACAGAGGGGTGAGTACAACAGAAATGTGTTGTTAAATCTGCTAAGCATTGCTAACTTTTGCCCACAGTTTATTCTCATAATATACCACACTAATGACTTTATTTAGTAAGTGTATATGATTTCCCTTACATGACATGGCTGTATGTGCTTTCATTACAGTAGCAAGGGGTGTAACTATACCGTATGGGACACATGTATACATAGGTGTTTTCACATGTTATATGCACTCACACATCCATTTTATATCAGCTACACTACCTGGGTGACAAAAATAACTTACCACATATTTTAATGTGAACATAGCACTTTTAACACTGCTTTCCCATGTAAATTTGGATTGCCTGTTGTATTATTTGAACCATGTACACCTGCATGCAAAGCTAGGATTCTGGCAATTACATTATCTTGGTTTGGGGATTTGAGCTCTATATTTTTATTTATCACCTATTGGATATTAATATTATATTACTATATTAAATGGAGAGTATTATGGTTTTTGGCCTTGTCATTGAGGACTGGTATCATGACATTATGGCATACATTTCATTTTCAGACTTGTATCCTTCTGAACACTAATGCTAATGCATAACCTGTTTTCTATCAACTTTCTGTCTGTCCTCTGTGCAGATGGGAAGACACCGGTGCTTAGGCTGTGGTTGATTACACTGCAGAATGGGTCTGAGAGCCGATGCCCGTGTTCATGTTGGATGCAGCCAGGAATGGTATCAGGCCTATGGAGACCTCTATGTGTTGCCTTTGAGAGGGCAATACAGACCTGCTTCCTGATCATAAGGGGAGGGGGGCAGGTGCTGTACATGCAAATGTGTACCTATGGGGGGACAGGGGGGTGATGTTTACACTTCACCTGTCTACAGCCAGTTGTTTATACCCATGGGATATGTGCATGTGGTGTTACTAACCACCACTACAGAGTAGATATATATGTGTTGCCTCTGGAATTGCAGACACACGTCTGGAAGGCCTAGTGATTGGCTTTAGTGGATGTCTCCAGTTTGCACTCAAAAACAGCCTTAGGGTACTTCACCTGTGACCTTATTTGCTTGTGTGGAACAAGGTGACATGGCTATCAATGAGGCACCTGTTCCGTCTTGGCCCATCCTGCGATTATTTCCACGTATGATGGTAGTTGTGTATTGCTGCTGTCCACCACAGGCGTTCAGCCTACCTTGAGAGGTTGATGTCCTGTCGGGTATTGCTGAGGCCATAAATCTATGTAGGTGCCCACATAGTGTTGTGACACTGCTGCTAGTTCCAACATATGGGACACCTTTCATGTGGACCTTGCCCATTTTCCATGCCTGTGCGGGGGACATTATGGAGGTGTGGGGGCTACAGCTTCACAGACAGTAGGTGGAAATACCTCACAGGGCAGGACATGTGGAGACAGATTGTATGTCATTAGTACTGTTATACACATGGAAGGTTGCTAGACTGACAGGGTTAGTCTGGACATGCATTTACTGGGTGTCTTGACATCTGACAGTGATATGCCTCTGACATACCTGTCAACTAGCATGTTGTCAACAGACTGGCCAGATGTTTGCCTGTCATGCTTGGTCTGTTCCTTAAACAACATTTGTTTTTGTGAGGTTGGTAGGATAATGTGAGGATTGTAGTCAGTAACTGTTGACATCCATTGGTGTTCCAGACATCATATCCTTCAGGGATGTTATGTTACAACGACACATGTAACACTAGCTACTTTTCAGTTTGTAACACCATTATGTGCAATATGTCCCTCTTTCCAGCCCTCTGTCCCACAAGTACATCATGCATTGTCCAGATGTCCTGCACTACAAGGTGCAGAGGTATGGTATATCATTAATTACCAACTGCACTCCAGTTATCATGCCAATAACCTAGCAGTCTCCTGGCCATGGTGTTCAGTGGTGGCCAAGATTATGGTTCCACACCTTGGTAAATCTGTGGACATCTGTACATATGACAATTATGTCTGTCTGGCCATTGTGAACAGACTGCCAAGACTGTGTAGCAGTGTTGTGTGTAGATGTTTGTTGGGCTGGATAGGGAGAGTAGAAGATGTGAGTCCCATATATCCTTTACCTATATGACTCTGTATGCTCCTACGGCTGCTGGCAGTCTATCATGTCTGTATGCTTGTAGGGGCTGACTGTGAAATGTCCTGTAACACCTCAGGATTCCCAGTACACTGTGAATTGGGCCAGTATATGTTGGTGTAGTATGTGACTGGCAATCAGGATATGTTTGTTTACACAGTCATTCTACTCTAGAGTTCATTTTGAGTACCGGTATTTTGCCATGACTGTGTTGCAAATGTTTTTGGGTGGACATTTTTGCACCACTCTCTGCTTTTCACTACAGTTCCATCCCTGTAGTGGATGCTATATTTGAATATACATGGGTAATTTCCCAAAGGTGATGTGGGGGAGTGTCATGTTGGTTTTACTGCACTTCATAAGGTGCTGGGTCTTATGGGCAGCTGTCAGGAGATTTCCATTCTGTTACATCACTGCGGTCATACCTCTACAATGTCCGGAGGCCTAGACCCCGCACAGATGCATGGCTCATATGTTTGGTCTGTTCACCAGACAGTTGTTGTCCTTGGCTAATTGGTAGGATACTGTGGGAAATGCAGTCAGTAAATGCTAACATCCATTGGTGTTACTGAGTTCATATCCCTCAAAAAAGATATGTTACAACAAAGCCAGTAACACCAGCAACTGTATACATTTATCACAGCAGTATGTCCAATATACCCCTGTGTTTGGGCCTCTGTCCCCCAATTATGTCAGGCTTTGTCCAGATGTCATGCACTAAGAGGTTCAGAGGTATGTAGTATTATTATTTATTGCATTCATTCCTGCTACCATCCCAGTTATGTCATAGACCCCTCCCAGACATGTAACAAGGAAGCGGCCATAGATATGAGTCCTGTGCCTATACATTTTGTGGGAAATTGTACATTTGAGAGGTCTGTGTATGTGTGCCCATTGTTAAAAGACTGTCAGGATTGTGTAGCCTTGTAGTGTGTACATGTAATTTGGGCTGTGTAGGGAGGGGATACATGTGAGTGTCATGGGCCCTTTCTGTCTGACTGTGCCTGCTGCTCCAGTTTCTGGTTCACTATTGCCTGTATATGTTTGTACATGCAGACCGTGACATGCCCCGTAACACCTCACGATCCCCACTACACTGTTACTTGGGGCAGTATATGTAGGGGTAATGTGTGGTGGCAAACAGGATTTTGTTGCTCACACAGTCATTATACTGTAGTGTTTAGTTTGCTTGCTGGTATGTCACTGTGACTGTGGTGCAATGTTTTGGGGGTATGCACTTTCACACCAGTATCTGTTTTCCAGTAGTGTTACATCCCTGTATTGCCTGTTATATTTGCTAATTCATGTGTACAGTCCCAGAGCTGGACTTGGGTAATGTTATGTCAGTCTGATTGTAGTTTGGACATTGCTCAGTAGCTCAGTGTAGTTTCCCTACTGTTGTGTTATGTCCACATATCTGTAGGATGTCCAAGTGTCTGGACGATATCTTTGGTCTGGTCCCCATAACTGTTGTGTATTCCTGACACATCAGTGGGATGATGTGGAGATTGAGGTCACTAACTAATGGGAAACAATTGAGTCCTGGAATTGTGATATTTCAGTCAATATATGTTAGGACATACAATGTTACTACATCAACTTTCTCAGCTTATCTACTGACGTATTTTGGATATGTCCCTATTTTCATGCCTTTATCCCCCCACTTTGTCAGGCTTGGTCCAGATTCATTGCACTATGGGGTTCTGAGCATACCTTTCCACTGCCAGGATTTTCACAGAATATCCGGATGTTTGGCCCATACTTTTGTTCAGTTCCACAATTTATTTGTATTTATCTGGTAAAACACAGTGATGATCCAAGGATTTATGTCAGTAAATAATGACATAACATTTCAGTTTCCATGCTCATATCCTTCAGTATTTGTCTGCTGAAATGCACCCTGTTGCTGTAGCAAATGTCTTCATTTGTAACAGCAATATTTGAAATACGTCCCTATATGTGACCCATTCCCACCCCCTTTACAGCCTTTGTACAGGTTTCTTGCACTAACAGGTTGAGAAGGAAGGTTCTGAGTTATAACTGCACTGCACTGCATGTTTTATATATATATATATATATATATATATATGTGTGTGTGTGTGTGTATATATATATATATATATATATATATATATATACACACACACAACACATAACTGATTTTACAAAGCTTACTTCCTAATGTTGTATGCCTCTATTGCATGATATGTTTGAAAAAACAACATAATTTCCTATAGCTCAGATGGTGTAGTGGTAAATTTCTCTGACTATAGTATTCAGGATCATAAGTTTGACACTTAGGACTGCTGTTTTTTTTTCATTAATGTTAAATGACCAGAATGCATGATATGTTTGTTAAAGCATTGCAGTTTTTAACAGCTCAGATGGTGTAGTGGTATTTTGCTGTGATTGTAGAGGACAGCATCCTGGATTTGAAACTTGGCAGGCCTGATTATTTTGTTGCTGGGCAGAACAGGATCTGATGGATGCAGAGTGACGATGGCACATTTAAGCATGTTATACTTATGCATTTTTATTATAAAATAATATTTATATACACATTATAATGTCACGTTTGCCTTCCTTGAATCCCCTTATGTGCTTTCATTAAATTATATTCTTGTGTGACTATACTGCATGGGGCACTTGTGTTTATATGGGGGCTTCGCATCTTTTCTACACTGATATCTCACTTTTGGAACTGCTGTACTACCCTGGTTGACAAAAGAGGTTGCTACATAATTTAAGTTTACTACAATAATTTTAACACTACTTTCACATAGGAAAATAAATTACCTGTTTTGAGACTCAAACCATGAACACCTGCATTTAATGTCATGACTCTAACCACTACACTACCTCAGCTTGGAAATTTTACCTGTCTATTTGCATTTAGCTGCTATGGGATGTTTAAGCTATGCTAAGCAGATGGCCATAAAGTGCACACGCACTTAGCTACACTTAAACATTCTGCAGACTACTGGAAAAAAAGTTATATATTATTATGATATTATTAGGTTATATGGGTGTGTATTGTGGTGTTCTGACAACTACTGGGGACTGCAACCATGAAATACTGGCATTGACTTGGCTTTCAGGCTTCTATCCTTCAGGGACTCCTGCCAATACATATCTTGTTATCTATTATCTTTCTAAGTGTGTGGAGCAATATTTCAGGCATGTCCCTAATGTAGTTTTACTCCCCCCATAATGTCTGCCTTTGTTAACATGAACTGCTGTGAGGGAATTTTGCCATACCTTTGCTTTTAGACTTCTACCCCTACGTGATTCATGCTGCTGCATGACCTGTGCTCTATCAGCCTTCTGTGTTTGTGGGGCTGTGCTTGTGCTTTTTCACTTTTGGGGGATTTGTCCCCCATTATATGTGCGTTTGCACACATTTCCTGCTTTAGCAGGTTGCATGAGTGCTATACGACACTTTAGCAATTCAGGCGGTGTGTCACAGAACGTGTAACACTCCCCCTGCATCGCTTACTTATTGCCATTTTTATTTCAGTGTCTGCAGACACAGAAATGATCATTTTATCATTTCAGTGTCCACGGACACTGAAATACTGGCATAATATTAGAGCAAAGCTCTAATATTATGCCAGTTCGGCAATTTCTGATTGCAGGGGGGTGTGTTTAGTATCCGTGCACTACTCGGACATGCCCCCTCATTTGTTATTGGTTCATGTCCATGTAGGTTAAACAGCAGCGTGCCTTCATGCATATGCAAAGCGCGCTGCTGTTCTACACGGACAGGGACCACTCCATGCGGGAACAGCACTATTCCTGCACGGAGTTTAATAAATCCCGGGGTAAGTCATTCTGACACAGGTTGTCAGCTGCTTAAACCGAAAGAGTTTTTGCCCATACTGACTATGCCCTTGATCAATTACTGTACCTTCTGCCAAAGTACAATTCATGTAGCAACGAAAGAAGGGAAACATTCTTGCATTTCAGTTTTTTTTTTCTGTAAATTGTCACTCTAGGCATATTAAAAATTGCACTGCCACAGTATATGCTTCTCATTTTGGATGACTTGTACCTACAGATTTTATATGTGTATTTTATTACATATATGCTTGGTGTTGTTTTTCCTGGAAAACTACTCCACTGAAAATGGGAAATGTATTGCTGGACGCTGTTGGCTAGCAAAAAAAAAAAAAAAAACAAACTAGACAAATAGATAGCTAGACTGATAGATTCATTTATACATACATAACAAAAAAGTGTTTCATTTTAAATAAACATGCTAATAAGTGCAGAGTTACCAATGGGAAGATAGTGTTTATGACATCAGATGAGCCAATAACATCGATGAAACCTATTTATTTCTTCTTGTAACAAATAAAAGTTTGTTTAAGCTGTTATTATCAGACTGACGTATATAGGGCAACATGCTTCACAGTCTTTTATCCATTTACAACATATGTCAAAATCTGATTAAAACCTTACCTGCCTTTATAGACTTGTTTTAATTTTAACCATTATTATAATGTTTTTATGCCTATACTAGATAAAAGAATGATAAAGGTGTTGTCAAAATCGATACACACACACACACACACACACACACACACACACACACACACATATATATGTGTGTGTGTGTGTGTGTGTGTGTGTGTGTGTGTGTGTGTGTGTGTGTGTGTGGACCAGTGTGGTTTTGTGAAGGGGAGGTAAGCATTTGGCAGCATTAATAGAGTGATAATGATCCAGAGAGCAGAGTGTAAGAATATACTGCTACTGCTGGTGAGTCTTGATGCAGAGAAAGCATTTAGTAGTGTCAATTAGGATACAGTGAGTAGGTCAGTTGTAGCATTTGTGTTTCCTCATGTAATAATACTGTTATAAAAAGGACATATGAAGGGTAGAAGGGTTCCTGTATGACAAGCTCTGAAAGAAGAGGAGCCAGGCAGGTAAGTTCTCCTTCCCTTTTTGTTATTTGCTTTATATTTTAGAGTCATTATTAAAGAAAATAAGGGAATCACAAATTTGAGAATATAACTGGTATGGTAATTAAGAAAATTTAACTTTGTTTGCAGATGATATTATTTTGTACTTAACTAATACAGAAAAGGACAATTTTGATGTTATTGAGCACCTTGAGACAGTTTCAAGCCCATTTTTATTGATTTATTTATCCTTGTTGACCGGGTTAGTCCCACTCTTTTCAGTGGAGACCTGAGACCACTGGGGGAAATTTGACCATGGCATCAGGGAGCTTCTCAAACTCTTTTTGACAGGTGCTGTGGAAACTTTTACATCCACCTGAGCTACCACCAACTCAAGCAGATGAAAGAACAGCTGTGGTGGAGTGTTTAGTTGAGTCTAGAACAGAGTCTGCTGTTAAAACGGGGATAATTAGTAGGGCGTATAAAAGATTGCTTAAGTATAAAATCAATTGGTAGAGGTTAGAAAAGATTGAGAAAAGAAAATGGAAAGGCAACGTGCAAAGAAATAATGAGAAGAAATCTGTCCGGCATTCAAGTACTCAGAAAAGTTTGAAGGTTTACAATTTTTGTATGGAGGTGTTTCTATTGGTATTTTTATACTCCAAGTAGATTTGACAGGATTTTTCCTTAGGAAGATAGCCAATGCCGGAGGTGTGATGTGGAAGAGAGAGATAACTGGGAACACATTTTTTGGGGGGAGGGAAATGTAATGATTTGAAAGATCTCCTGATCTATCTGTAGTACCCCATCTTCTCCACTAAGTGACAGCAAAGCACCACATTGTCCTCCTAACCAGCACCTAAGCCTACAACTGGTACCTTGCTGCTCACTAATGATTCAGTACCCTTCCCAGATCTAGGAATCCCCCTCATTAAATAAAAGCAAAGCGGTTTACTCTTGGTGTTATCCTCTTAGATCTTGCCTATCCACTAACTCACATTACAGCATACCAGACAGCACAAAAATACCAACAGTGTCCTGCCCTTACCTGCACTCACTGATACTTTTTATTTCTTCTTGGCACTCACCTCTATTGGGGGTCTGAACCCACTCCATTCGTCCTATGGGCTCACTCTGCTCCCCTCCCTGCCCCCTATTCTCTCACTCTGCTCCCCTCCCTGCCCCCTATTCTCACCCGTCCCCCACCACCTCTACATTTAATTATCCCTATCTCCTCCCATTTCCATCCTTCTCCCAATCACACATCATCCTCACCATCACTCTAAATTACTAACTTCTACCCACCTGCACTATGTCCCGTCCCAAATCTCTTATTCTGACTTTTATATTACTAACATTCTTAATAACCTTCTCTTACCTGACACAACTTCCTCACCCCCTTTATATCACACTAACACACTATACAACCAATTTCAATCTCAAATCCCAATCACCTTACTCCTCAATAACTCCAGAACTCTATGCCTATCACACCTCCCTTTTCTACAAACCCAAAATCTTTCCAGTCATAGCAACACCCAAATTTCCCTGCCAATCACAACCAAACAAATCAGCCCAAGATCCCTACAGACAACCCCAATCTACTATCAACATCTTAATACAATTATTACATCTTATCTCCCTCTCTCTATCAGGTGATATCCATCCCAACCCAGGCCCCATCAACTCTCCTTCCAATCATGTCTCCACCCCTGCACAACCCCCTCTCTTAAATCAATTCGCTTCACAACAATCAATGCACAAAGCCTTCACAACAAAGTCCCTACTTTACATGCCTGGCTCTTCCATAATCACCCAGGTATTGTTGCTATCACAGAAACCTGGCTTAAACCACATATAACTGACAGTGAAATACTTTCACCTGGCTACCAAATAATCCGCAATGATAGACCCATTAAGAAAGGAGGTGGAGTAGCCTTAGTTTACTCCTCCGCCTACACAGTAACTCCATACACCAACCCTATCCCTACTTTCTCTAACTCAGAATTAACCATAGCATCTCTAAAGATTAATAATCACAAAACAATATACATAGCTGCCATCTACATTCCCCCAGGCCAAAATAACATCCCAATACTTGAAGATATCCTCTCCTGGTTCTCTTCCACCTTAAAAAAAGAAACCTATATCCTAGGTGACGCAAACATTAACTGGGCTAACATCACCTCTCAACCTCCTTCTCATGCAATTATTCTCTTTAATTTTACCCAGATAATTAATGCCCCCACTAGGCCTAACAAAAATGGAAAATCAGGCACCACCCTTGACTGGATATTAATATCCCACCCCAATCTAATAGCATCCTCTGTCACCCTCCCTGACCCTATCAGTGACCAACCTACCTGCCTTTGCAGATCGGCAACCATCTCTACTCCTTAAGCAGCTCCACTATATCCAAACCTGTAACCTTTCCAAGTTCAACCCTCAAATATTTAATGACTACCTAAGCCTAATCAACTGGAACCCCTTAAAAACACTGCTCCTCAACAATGCTATCTCCTACTTCAATGAAGCCTTTCTCAGTCTACTCAACTACTATGCTTCTCTTGGAACCAAATGAGTCAAATCTAAAATATCTCCTTGGTTATCCAAAGAAACTAAACAAGTCATGATACTAAGGGATAAAAAGTGGAAGCAGTTCCACATCAATAAACTACCCACTACCCTAGTAGAATACAAACAGCTCTGAAATTCCATAAAAAAACTAATAACTAGAGGCCTTAAATCCTACTACACTAAACTCCAATCAGCACACCCCTCCAAACCTAAATGATTCTGGAATACTATCTCCTCTCTCCTCCATCCCGGAAACAAAGACAACCCCTGCCCCAACCCAAATCTCTCTGAACTTGATACCGCCACATTATTCAACTCCTTCTTTGCGGACTGCATAGTTAAACTAACCACGTCCTTCCCTAACCTTCCTCCTTGCCCTCTCTCCCCACCCTCATCACATCCTTCTGACAGCATACAGAATCCACCCTCCTTCAAACTCAACCCTGCTCCCACAAGCATCATAAAAAAACACCTATCCCAACTAAAGCCCCCCTCTTCTGCACCAGACTACTTACCCCCTTATTTCCTCAAACCTGCAGCCAACAGCATAGCCCTACCTATCTCCATTTTAATAAACCAGTCCATCCAAGAATCCCACATCCCATCTATCTGGAAACACAGATTCATCATTCCACTCCACAAGGGTGGTAAAACTATGAAACCACCAACTTTAGGCCAATTGCTATTCTCTCCCCACTCTCAAAAATACTAGAAAATGTTATTCATACCCAACTAATGTCACATCTAACCCACAATAACCTCCTCACCTCCACCCAACATGGTTTCCACCCTGGCCATAGTACCACTACAGCTCTTCTATCCTTCCTTGAATCCATCAACCAGGCCCGTGACACTGGCAAACTAGTATCTTCCTTATTCCTAGACCTATCCAAAGCCTTCAACACTGTCTCTCATCCCATACTCTTATCACAACTTTCCACTTTCAACCTTTCTCCCTGTACACTGTCTTAATTCTCTAGTTACCTTTCTGAAAGAGTCCAAGCTGTGAAATGGACAGCCTCTATATCATCCTTCCTACAAACCCCCTCCGGTGTACCACAAGGATCTGTACTAGGACCCCTTCTTTTCAACATTTTCATTAGCAACTTTCATCTCTCCATTCCAAATTCCTCTGTAATTCAGTAAGCAGATGACTCCACTATCATCTGTACTGCTGACATCTCCTCTGACTTACTATTAAAAACTCAATTAGCTTTTTCAAAAACTGAAACTTGGATGCAGAACAACCACCTTGCCCTAAACGCTACTAAAACCAAACTAATGGTATTTACTCCCTCTAGAACTTCCACCATTGATAATTCCTCCTTCACTATACTAACCCAAAACAACACCCCCATTGAAATTGTATCTCACACAAAGCTCATTGGTGTCAAATTCGACATCCATATAAATACCGCTATTTAAAAAACTCATCAGAAATTAGGTCTCTTGTATCAACATAATTGCTTCCTTACTCCAGCAACCAGAAAGACATTAGCGTCCTCCTACATTCTTCCCTCTCTCACATATGGTAGCCCCCTGCTCACCGATCTCCAACTCAGTTTACAATCCAAGTTAGAATCCTGCTACAATAAAATCAGCAAATTTGCCACCAACTCCAAATATTCATCCCATCACTGCCTCTCTCTTCAGTCCCTTCAATGGCTTGAGTTACCCAACTACCTAAACCTGCTAAAACTCTCCACAGCTCACAAACTCATCTTCAAACCTTCTAGCTGTCCAGCTCTCTCCTCTACCTTATCCCCCTGTATTCCAAATCACCCACTCCGGTCAGAAAACCAAAACCTATTACAAATTCACAAACCCTCTAGGCCCCCTGGCCACCTCCTGTTATCTTACTCCATAGCCAAACTTTGGAACTCCCTCCCACCCTCCTTTCGAAGCACTGCAAATCCCACCAACTTCAAATCCCTCCTTCACTCATATCTATCTTCCAAGTGGATTTGCCCCTGCTCTTCACTCACGAGTTCCCACTTTTTAATTGATAATTCACACTTACCGCTCATCTCTTGCATCCTCTATATTACTAACATATTCTCTGTATATACTATACTATGTTCACTCTGTCTATAGAACAAATTTTCATTACCGCTAGACCTATACTTTATTTTAACATCAACTTATGCTAAATTCACTAAGTTGTACTGTAACATGTACTGTATGTCTGTTGTTTTTGAACAGCTAAATTCACTAAGTTGTACAGTAACATATATTATATGTCAGTTGTTTTGAACAATGTCCTCTAAATGATGGATCTAACTTGCTATTGATATTTTGACATTTTTGAATTATAATTTGTCTTGTTACTGTAACTGTGTCATGGAGCTTATCTCCCCGGGCCTCCACTGAAAATGGGCCTTTCAAAGCCCAGTGGACTTCCCCGGTCATAAAACTGCAATAAATAAATAAAATAAATACAGAGTACGTTGACAGAAATGTTGAGTGAACAAATGGTTGCAACTTAGAAAATTATTCTTTTGAGCTGTGATGTAATATCTGAGTTGCCTAGGCATAGTAAGGCCTTACTAAGTTCAATGCTATGGGCTACCAAAAAAGCAATTATTAGTAAATTGAACTCAAAATCTGAACCAATTGTAATTAATGCCTTGATTATTGTAAAGGAGATAAAAGAACTAGAAGTGGGACCATTAGAAAATGGAAGGAGCAAATTTCTTAAAAAAATAAATGACTTTTGTCAGGACAATACATGCATAATAATGTTCAGAAGTATGACTAAGTTTAAAGAGAAGTCAAGAATTGAGCAGTGTACCATGGTGGTGCAGCGGTAGCATTGTCACCTCACAGCAAGAGGTTCTCCCATTCGATTCTCGGCTGGAGCGCCTTCTGTGTGGAGTCTGCATGTCCTCCCCACAGTCGAGTGGAGTTCGAAAGACATGCTTGAATGGGCATGCCTTTGTTAAAAGTTGGGTGTCAAGCTGGCACCGTGAAAATCTACTGCCAATCATTAGCGGACTGGAGTTCCTCTGTGGCGACCCCTAACCAGGAAAAGCCGAAGGAACAACAACAACATGTAATGAAGTGAGTGAAAACTATTACAAAGTAAGCATGTACACTGCATGACAATATTAATGGAGATGATACTGCAGTTTGTTTTCTTTCTTGTATATATATATATATATATATATATATATATATATATACACACACACACACACACACACACACACACACACACACTTATTTTTACTGTTTAAAATATGATGCCTTAATAAAAATATAAAATATCACCCGTCTTAAATGTACCTGTGCCCTAAACAGTACAAAACTTAAGTACTAATTAATTTTTATCATTTATTATTGTCTTATACTATAAAATTCCTGTTTATCTACCTGTGCAACATCAGTAATTTAAAAATCACCAATCTGAATATTTCTGAGCTCTGCACCTAACCTGTATGTTGTCAAGCCTTTCATGCACTCTACGTCATTTGAGCATATTTGTTTTGCCCTAATGAACTATGATTTTGGGATAGTATCGGTTGTGCCTAGCAATGACAACTTGTGACAAAGAAAAAAGGTATGATTTGAAAAATGTTTTGCAATATAGAGAAAAGTGCACAGTCCCATCAACTAACCTAGTCACAAAATACCATCTTAAAGGAATCTGTTTTCACCACAAAGCACTGCAAATAAGTTAACATCCTCTCATTACAATAGCAGCCAAAAGTCACCCACAGAAATTTTCTCACTCTCTCTCTGTCCATATGTCCTTAAAGTAGAAGGGAAAAAAAAGCTTGTTACTTGTGCTATCATTTTAGAATAGGCCATAAACTAATTGGTAAGAATGAGTGCAAAACTTCCTCCCATGGCAGTTTTACATACTAGTTGAAGCATTTATGTCCAAAATGAAACTTGTTTCAACTCCTGTCAATAAATGCAAGCTCCAAGCTTTCAGTTTTTCCTTTCAGATCACCAGAAGATAGCAAAAGTGAAATGGTTGAATGCCATGATCATTTTTATCAAGAACTGGACACTCATTCAAAAGGTATGGATCAAATTATGTCAGTATTTACTATCATTCAGCCATTTTATCTTATTTTTACTGAAAAGCAACTTCAGAAACCTCTGCCAAGTATAATAGAAATCTACGATGACTTGTTTGGTAAAAATCATTTAGTCAAAACATTTTTGACTGTGATGACATTTGAAAGCTGCTAGAATCAATCCCAAAGAAACAAGGACATGGACAGTATTGCAGTTTCTAGAATTTATCATGAAATGGGACTTTTATGAATTTCTTCCAAACTTTTCCTAATTATTTGTGTATCTGTTGTATCATGTAAAAGAAACTTTTTGAAGTTAAAATTAATTAAATGTGTTCTTTAATCAACTATGAGTGAAGATAGATTGACAAATCTGGCTACACTGTCTATTGAGCACAAATATACAAAGAGGATTAATTTTAACTGTCACAGATACATTTGTATTGAGGCTTGAAAACAGAAATTGTAAAAAAAAAAAAAAAATATATATATATATATATATATATATATTTTTTTTTTTGCTGCAAACCTATTTGTATGAGTTTCTCCTTTTTCAAGAATATAGTAATGTAAAATTTTCCTTGTATTTACTATAATATTTTCATTTATTTTACTGGTGTGATTATTTATACAGAGTTCAATAAAAGGAAAATGTCAATGTTTTGTTTTCTGGCCATTATTTTGTCCCATTTCATGATTATTCCTGAAAACAATCATCACAGAGGAGAGGAGTGTTAGAAAAGAATCTCTGCCGGAGGATGTTAAAAAAAAATCAGCTCCAGCTATCAAATATGCTAGGTAAGTCACTGAAATTGATATAGAATATTTGGGAGACATGGGAAGAATTCAACAGGAGATGAACATGTCCAGCCAAGAGATGGATGTATTGTGTTAGAGAAGACATGTGACAGTGCAGCATGACTACGAAAGAAAGTAGTGGAGTAGTTCTAAATTGTGAAATGTGATGGCAGTTGACATGGCACCCATGACTCTATGTGGAATAGAAAAAAAGGGTTGACAATGATGATCATGATTAGAAATATGTACATTCTTTGTTAACAGATTCTGTCCCCTGGATGGAGCGATTAGGTCAAGAATTTCTGACGTGAATACAAAAGTAAGAAATTCAGTATCTGATTTTCAAATTGTAGTACTTAAAGAATTAAGTTCTCCTAACAATTTGTATTATTTCACTTATGATGAGAAGCTAGGGATGGTAAAACAAATTCTCAGAAAAAAAGAGAGTGCATGTGTGCAGAATTGGTCACATTGTCACAGAGGCTTCTTGAATACTGCGCAGAACATGATATGCTGATTTATTTACAGATTTAAGAAGCTTGCCAATATTATATCATGTATAAATAAATCTGGTGAAGTACCAGTGATATTGTTTTCAGGGAAAGAACTAGTGGCCCTCAGAAGTTGAACAGAGCACAAATTGAAATGTGGAAAAACATAGGTAACAAAAAAAGCAAGTACAGCCCACAAACTGGGTGAATAATATGGTAGTCATTGTGAAGAAATGTAAGATTTGTAGCTGTGTTGAGCTATATGATTTGAAAACAGTGATTAAAAGGGAGAATTATCCATTGCTTATTTGAAAAACTGGGTCAGAGACAACCAAGTTCTTTTCAGCACTAGATACAAATCAGTATTTCTAACAGATGAAGCTATGTGAACAAATTTCCTGTTTATGCACATTTAATATGGCATTAGGAAGGTACACATTCTTATTTGATGCTTCATTAGCACCAGAGGTGTTCCAAAGAACTGTTGCACAGATAACTGAAGGTGTCGAATGTGTTGTAAACATTGCTGGTGATACAGCTACCTCATAAACTGTGTATAATAGCAGCTTCATACATGAATGATCAATGAACATTCATAAAAGAGTAATTCAACCTCAACTGATCAAGAACACATCTTGGTACAACCTGCCACATATCAATAAATGCTTTTGAGGAATGGCACACCCTTGATATGGGGACCAATTCCTTACCCCCAAACATATTTATATTAACTCCTTGGTTACAAGAATGGAGACATCCCCCACTAACTCATTCACTCCAATGAAGCTCAGGAAGTTTGCACTGTAACTTCCAATGGGTGGAGCCTCAGCCTTGTAACAGAATCAAATTCTGCCCTCGCATTTCAAACAAGCATTCATATCTCTGGAACCACAGAGACTATGAAAGAAGTATAAATTGCAAACTCTTCAGGACAAACTATTTTTATAGTGGTAGTATTCTTTAGGTTCTAGATCTTAAACTGAATTTTATAAATCACAGCAATCACATTAACTATTACATTTGTAATATTTTGTAAGCAACTTACAATATCTCAACAATCAGTCAAGTTACACACATACTCTCAGCAGCATTTTATTCATCTATCTGAGAGATTGCATATGAGACTAAGGAGTTCTGTCTGTGCTACTTGGTTGTTGAGATATTTAGAAAAATGTGGAAATTATATCTATTTATCTATCTATATATATTAATAATATAAAAAAAACAGTTAATATATATTTAACTGCACTAGACAGAGGTCAAATATTATTGGAGTTGAATTTGTTATTGTGTAAGCTTTAAGATGAAATCTTTTAAAACTCTGTACATAGCATGCTTTTGGAATTATTGATTCCAATACGAACAAGCAATATTTGATGCCTAGAGGTGTCAGTAGGAGTTAACTGCAGATGCACCTGCAGGATGTAATAAGTTAAAGCATGTGCTGGTCTTGTACAAACAACAAGCCTGCTGTGGCTCAGAAAATAACTTGTGATCTCTACTATTAGATATTTTGACTGTGTGTTCCAGCAATTAGGCTATTATACTGAAGCTCTCACATGCTCAAAGTGATATCTTTGTCACTATCCATACCTTTGCCATTATCTGTTACAGGCTAATTTCTTCTTGTGCATTTAAGTTGATCTCTAATCTCACTGCATATCAGTTCTGTTTTTCTGCTGTTTTTTTTCAATGCTTTATTTCAATATGCAATGCTGTGGAGACTGTTTATTTTGCTACTGTTATTCTCTTGTACACTCTTTCATAATTTTCAGGTTGTTGTTATTTTTTATTTGATGCATACTTTTCTGAAGTAAAGCAAATGAACTGAGGTAATGCTGACCATGACTGCATTTTCAATAACTGGTAACAACCATTCACTGAAGGCATTCTTTTCCTGCTTAATGCTTCTTATTATGTGACTGCTAACTACTCTTTCCAGATTGAAGTGGTGCTCGTTGTTGTTTGGTCCTTCTTTGGAAGTCAGCTCTGACAGCAATTACGTTGTGGGAGGAGATGAGCCTAGCACTTTGGCATAGTGAGAAGAAGCCCTGAATATAACTCACATGACCTGAATTGAAAGAGTGGTTTGGGTGTTGGAAGAACCAGATAGTTGAGGGTGGGAGTGAGTGGCTTGCACCACTTACCTGTAATGGGAGGATAGAGATGCTGGCTGTGATCAGGCCACCCTGCTGTATTTCATATGAGGGCTTGCATGCTATCAATTACCACAGGACCAAGAGATGTGATCTTAATGATCACAAGCTAGTAAGTATAACATTCATATTTGTAGAAGCACATAAATGCCACATCATGAACCAATTGTACAGGTCAGCCACCAGGGTCTGGATTAGGACCATACACATATGTAATTATTGCTGGCATGCCAGCAAGGGCAAAAACACTGCAGTAGGGCTGGTATGACAGTCCCCCAGCTCAGTCTTGCTGGACAACATCCAAGATGGTGGAGCAAATAGATTGGGTTATGTGGCAACTTGGTCAGTAGCCTTTGTAGGCAGCAGCACATAGAAAAATACATTATATGGAGAGCCAGGTATCAGTGTGACATTGGGTGTGCCTCCTTTCCCCATCCCACTTCCAACAACTTAATGTGGAAACCTTTCCTTAGGAAACAGTTTTGTGGCAGAAGATGTTGCTATCTGACTCCTGTCTTCTATACAAGCCTGACCATTGGTACCATCCATCTATGAAAGTTCCAAACCCTGGCTTTAGCCTTCATTAAAACAGATACTGGATTTTGTCTCACTTGCAAGTCTGTCACAAGAAATCCTGCCATCTTGTAAAGGCCATACCTTTATGGAATACATTAAACTAGTGCAAATGTGTACAGAGCAAAGAAGAAGGGGAAGTGCCCACATATGGCTATTTCAGCACACTTTACCAAAAACACACATCATTACATTGAAAATAAAGTGGCTAGACACACACACACTTGTATGTACAAGCAGTGGGACTTTCAGAGCGATCATAATACCACAGTAATAAAATGACAGCAACACTGAGATTACACTCAAACATCTGGTAGTTTAGCTTATGGACAGTGTAACACAGTCAGTTAAAGCAAAAGAAATGACAAAGAGGAAATGGAAAAGAAAGGGGGTCAAGTAGAAGAGGAAGTATGAAGAAGCTAGGAAAAATGCAATCAAAGAGTTTGTTGGAGCCAATAGCAAGAAGAACAGGGATCTGGCCATAGGAATAAATGAGGGGAAGAAGATCATCTTTAGTGGGAGACAAAGGGACAACAGGGACAGAAGTAAATGAGTTTATAACATATAGCAAGGGCTATAGGGAGGAAAGGGAACATTCAGAGAGCTTCCAAATAAACTTTATATGAAACAGAAAGAAAACAGTTACCAGCATGGAAAGGGAAGTTGATAATGAAGGAGGAAGGTGGACACCTGTGGTAATAGGCCATGAGAAACTGGATAAAATGCTCCTCGCACCAAGAAAAAAAGTTCAGCAAGCTCTATGACAAAAAGGATAAAGTCCTGACTGTGTCCCAGGAGGCCTGGGTTTGAAGAGCAGGTGAGGGCAAGGGGAAGAACTAAACATCTGATGCCAAAGCTCCCTGCAGGGAAGGCTGGAGAGTAAAGTTCCTGCTGTTACATTTGACATGCATAGCAATAGCATGCACAAGCTAGTGCATCTCTCCCTTTCCAAGTTGTTGTTCTGCGCAATTAAAAATCTTTCCACACAGCCACTGTATGAATCCCCTTTCCCCTGCTTCATTAGAGGTCAGTGGGGACCACATATTTCTCAACCTCTTAGCACAAGAAATCTGGACAAAACCAAAAATAATGGGAGGGCAAAGGCCCAAAAAATAGTGACAGGTTTTAAATATTGCTCTTATAAACTTAGAAAGTTGCTAGAATAACAAATGTTGTGTTGGCATGCATTTTCCGAAGAATATGAAGTCTGAAACTTAACTACATACATACCCATTCAGTGCTTAGGGTTTAAAGATGTCTATGAGCACAGATTAATTTAATGGAAATTCATACACCATCTCACCAAACCAAGCATCCAAACTCCTTTTAAAACAGTCCAAGTCCTTTGCAGACCTTATGTTTGCAGGGAGATTATTCCAGAGGTGCGTCATCTTAACAGTAATAAACAAATGTCTGATACTGTGTTTACCAATTTTAATGAGGAATTTCAGATTATCATGTCTATGAGATCTTAAACTATTATTAACTTCTATATCAAACATAATTTGTAAACTATTGTCATGGAAAGTTTTAAAAGCAAGTATAAATGTGCCATTTAAGTGTTTATAACTAATAGAAACAATTTCAAATATTTACATCAGGGACAATCATTTAAATGATTAGACCCTCTCTGAACAATTTAAATTTGCTTGTGTATAAGTACAAAAAGTAATACTGTAGTCAATAATTGGACATATGTAAGTCTTAAATAATTCACATAAATAATATTAATTTCTTGTAGTAAGATTTTTAACAGAAATCCCATGTAATTAAAAGTCTTGGCAGAAACTTCATCAGTGTGATCTTTAAAAGACAAATTAGAAGAAACAAGAATACCTAGATCTCAATAGCAGGTTCACAACCTGGAGTTCTGTAGAAGATAAATATATAAATATTATGCCTTTGAATCTTATAGAAAAATATATTATTTTACATTTATCCATACTTAGTAAAAGTCCTACTGCAACTGACCAATTGCTCAAGGTAGAGAGATAATTATTAAGATAAACAAAGTCTGAACTATTTTAAGTTATAAACCATATGTTACAATCATCTGCATATTTAAATATTATCATTCTTAGGTATGGTAGAAAATACTATGTTAAATAGAAAAGGACCCAACACAGAACCCTGAGAACAGCTGATTTAATAAATGAGTAATCAGTGTAAAAAATATTTATCCTAACACTTTGTTTCCTGTTATATATCCACAACATTATCTATCTGACAATATAACAATCAATTTCAACTTTTAAAGAGAGAATCTCTAGTAACCTGATGAGGTAGGCTGTAAAAAGCCTTAACACAAATCCACAAAAATAACTGTTGGAGTTAGATTCAAATCCAGTGCCAGAGTAATGTGATCATAGAAGCCTACTGGATTAGTTTGAGTAGATCTGACATTAATAAGCCCATGTTGATCCAAATCCCGATATCCATATTAATACTCACATTATTTATTAACTCAGTCAGGCATCTTTCAGATTTTTTCCCTAGAACAGAAGTTAAACTAATTGGCCTATAGTTTTTTATCATTTCTTTATCACTATCTTTATAAAGAGGGATAACACATGAAAGTTTCCAGGAATTTGGTACATATCAAGGAACCAACAATTTACTGAATATTTCATGTAAAACAAGTGATAGAGCAGCTTTCATTCTAAATAAGAAATATCCTGGAATTAAATCAGGACCTATGGAGGCAGATCTCTTAATTTTATTCAAAGCCTGGGTAATAGAGGACTTCAAAATTATTGGGCATACACTGGATATGGAATTAAATGAACAACATTTACTTAAAGCACCATGGGAGTTAAACTTTCAAAAATATTGACTGAATTCACTAACAATAATGTTTACATCATAAGATATTACATTCTCCTGTTTAATGGATTTAACTGATTTTTTTATCAAATATATATTTGCAAAAAAACATTTTTATTTGACATGTCAGTAAGCAATTTGCATTTGTAATTTTTTCTTAGACTTCTTGATTTTGTGTTTCAAAAGTTTACATATTTTGTTAAATTGTCTTCTATTAACAGCAGTGGGAAAGGTCATTACCACTCTGCAGGCTCGTTCATTACATCTGTACAGTCTGTTAATTGATTTTGACCACCAGGGAGTCTTCTTAAAAGAAAGTTTAAGTTGGTTACTTGCTGATAGCAAGTGCCTAATATATTTCCTGTCTGAAATACCCATATTCTAAACTAAGCACATATGAAAGGGAAGCCCATTTTTTCTGAGATATTTGTTGACACAAAATATTAAAATCTGTACATTTAAATAAATACTTTACCTTATTTGATTGGCCTTGGATAATAGATAATAAGGAAGAAATTATAGTGTTATGATCAGATCCACCAAGAAAAAAACTTCTACTTGATGAATAATATCAGGAACACTGCAAGAATATCTGATATCTTTAGACCTCTAGTAGAAGAGGTAACCAATTGAGTCAACCCATAAAAAGCAAGAATACCAAGAAACTCTCTTTCATGAATAGGGTTGGAGGATGTTGAGAGCCAGTAGATTTGTGGAGAGTTTAAGTCTCCCAGGAGAATAATATTAGATTTTTCCTCAAAGAAGGTATCCAAGTTATCTTAAAAAATTTCATTGAGTTACGCTATCCATATTCAGAGCTCTATAACTCAGAACTGCAACAATTGGTTTACCGTAAGGCTTAACAGATAACAGAAATTGTTTCATACTCAGCTTTCAAATTCAATAAACATGATGGAATAGAGTTATGAACCCATAATGTTACACCTCCCCCAAGAAAGTAGGTTTAAAACATTCATGTTTAGCAAAATCATTAAACTGGAAGTTAAAGGGATTCCATGATTCAGTGATAGCAACAATCTGATGTTAATTTAAGAATACGAGACCAACTAATTCATCAGATTTGTTGGCTAAGCTTTTGGTATTACAATTAAAAGCATTTTGTTCCATTATTAGAAAAGATTTCTAAAGGAACATGTCTGTTGGTTACAAACCCCTTTCTAAAAACTTTATAAGCCCTTCATAAATTTTGTTGGCTGCATATGAGACTCCATAATCATTTAAATTTAATAAATCTCAAGAGAATAATCTGCAGTCCTGGACACAGTCTTTCCAGTAAGTTACCATCTTGACATTATAAACTAAAGTCAGCTGGTGCAACCAAGAGCTGTAAATATGAGCCTTTGTCAACAAGTAATCAGACCAAGAGGGAGAAAGAATAATTTCATTGAGTTTACAAGTAATATTATAGGACTCTAAATATTTCAAAATTGCAAGTAAGGCATGTGATTTAGGGGAGCTCTAGATCCTGGATTTTCTCCCATGCATACAGCACATTGGGCAACAAGCGCCCTTCAGCACTCATTGTTTCCATAGCAGGTACGGGTTTTATGGGGTGAGGTTATGAACCCAAGGCCCAACCCTCCTCAGAGGGTGCACCACACACTCACACACTCACACCTAGGACCAATTTAGAGTGTCCAGTCTACCCTACTGCATGTCTTTGGAATGTGGGAGGAAACCCACATGAATGCTAGGGGGACATGCAGACTCCACACACAAGGCACCTCAGCTGAGACTCAAACTGGAGAACCTCTTGCTGTGAAGTGACAGTGCTAGCTGCTATACCACTTGGCCATCCGATTTAGGGGAGTACTCCTCAAGTAATTTGTACCTCTATAAATAACCATAACCCCATCCTTTAGGCTAATAGAACACAATTTTGTTAAAAAATGAATATCAATTAATTTCAGCCCTAATAATGTGGACATTGTCAGAAACTTTTTGTCTGTTTTATTCAAATATATAATGAATGAGGTGGTTATGGAAGAAGTGAAGCTGGGCAGTCCACTGATGTGTCGCTCTGGATATCTCCAAGATAAATAAATCCAAATAAAGCGTAAATTCTATAATTCACAAGAACAATTTATTGCAACGGACAAGCGCTTTCGCTAGACATAGCTTCTTCAGGTCACTTTAATAAATGCAGTAAAAAAGATTCTTCAATATATAGGCATGTCAATCAATCAAATTAGGAAGCAATTACAAATTTAAAAGGGAAATAAAATATACATAGTGTGTGTGTATATGTCATGTGAGTTTAAAAACATATATATATATAGCTGAACTAAACCTATGAAGCTGTATACATAGAGGAGATTATATAAAAATAGTTGGTAATATTCTACTTGACTAGTATAAATGTGATTATAAATATAATTATAAATATAATGGTTTAAACATCATCAAAAAATACTAGTGTTCAAGTAAAATGCTTAAAAAATCCTCAAATGCTGCTGTCATAATATGGTACATGGCATCTCAGGTAGAAATCTCTGATGGTACTTAAAATATGTCTTGGTCAAAAACAGGATATATAAATAAGCAGGGATAGCATATATAGAAATAAAAGCAGACAATACATTATCATATATATTAATACATAATCCTAGCACATAAATATATAAATATATATATATTCCTGACAAGTAGATATAGATATTAAAATGATTTATAATTTAAAAAACATAGATGGTAAATTAATACAATAAATTATCAAGGTACTAAAAAGTCATTAAAAGTCATTACAAGAGCAGTTCCATAATACTATCTATTACCTAACAGAGACATGTAGATATGTTTTAAAAAATATATATGTGTATAAAAACCTTAATCGAAAGTCAAAACACATTAGTTAGAGTAAAAGATATGTAAACAAGTCATTTTCACAAAAACATCAAAATTATATATCTGTACATGTCTGGAGGTATTGTGTGTATATATCTCAAATAGATATCATAACTCACTGAGGGATATATATACACATATAAATTCAAATAAAAATATTCTAATACCAAGGGGTATTTGTGTGTGATGATAATAATAATCCTATTGATACTCAGATCACTTAATGTTTCTCCGTTTCCTGAGTCTAGGTTTTATCGATGCTCTTTCATTCAAGCCTGACCCACTATCAGCCCTCAATCGAACAATCCAATCACTCTCTTTACTCTCAGTGTTACTTCTAATATCACCACCTCTCATACTAGGTTTCAGAACTTCAAGGGCCCTAAACAAAAAAGTGTGTGTATCATCATGAGCATTAACATGCTTGGCTAAAGCATTGTGTGGTGACCCTTTCCTGATATGATAAACATGCTCTCTTATTCTATCCCTAAATTTCCGATTAGTCTTTCCTACATAGAAACTCCTACAGACTTGACAGACTGCAAGATAAATCACATTGCTTGTCATACAGTCTGCAGTAGCTGTAGTGGTGAAGATACGTTGTGTATCAGGATGTATAAATTCAGATTCACAATCAATGTAGTGACAAAAATTACATTGCCCACATGGGGCAGTATAGGATGTAGTCATCTCAGCTCTTTTATGTTTCGAATAAAAAGCATTCTCTTAAGGTTCTTCTTATTCTTGTATTGAAATTTTGGTAGTTCACCGACTATTTCCTTTAGATCATCATCGATCTGCAGGACTGCCCAGAATTTGCTAATAATATTCCTGATTTCAGAATGATCAGAGGTAAAAGTTGTTGTAAATTTCACTACAGGGATAGCAGTAGATGAACTCTCTTTCATTAAACAACCTTGGGCAGTGGGTCCAAAATATGGCATAGCTGTGGTATGCCTTAGGTCTGGTATATTTTGCATATTATCATTCACTTCTTTTGTGTCATATCCCCTGTCAATTAATCGTCCCTTAAGGTCCTCTAATTCCATACAAAAGCCTTCTTCAGTTGGATTCAAACGTGAAGCTCTGATTGCCTGACCTTTAATAATATTTCTAAATACAAATGAGGGATGCATACTCGATCTTAATAATAGTGAGTTACTGTAGCATGCCTTCCTAAAAACACCTGTGTTAATCAGGCCAGTGGGTAATCTCTCTAAAAACAAATCTAAAAATTCAATCCTGTCCGTCGAATAGTTCATGGTGAATCTCAGATAGTTAGTTAGGCTATTCATTTCACTCAATAAGAGTTCTAAACATTCCGGTGTCCCCTTCCAAAAAATAAAAACGTCATCCACAAAACGTCGAAAAAAGACTACATGTTCTCTGAATATTTCAACATCAAATAGGACAGTTTCTTCCCAATGGGCCAAAAACATGTTTGCATAGCTATTAGCGCAGGGGGTCCCCATAGCTACGCCGTCGACCTGCCTATAAATAGTGTCATCAAATATGAAAATATTGTTCTCTAGTACTAATTCTAGGAAGTGTACAACCAGATCAATCTTGACAGCACTATAGTCACTATGCTTTCGTAAATATTCAGTAACATGAGTAAGGCCAAGAGTATTCGGAATCACAGTGAACAAAGATTGTATATCAAGTGTAACAAAAATATAATCATTATGACCATCATCATTCTTAATACATTCATAAAAATCTAACAGAAATTGTTTGGAGTCTCTCAGGACAAATATATTGTCATTTAAAATGGGTCTCAAGTTTTTTTCTATGTAAACTGATAGGTGTTCAGTGACCCAATCACGACCAGATACTATAGGCCTCATTGGTGGATTCCGGGCATCCTTGTGAATCTTTGGTAGTCCGTGTATGACTGGAATCAGGGGTTCTTTAATTATCAAATACTCATATAAATCTTTCTCTATCAGACCACTCATATAGATATCTAGTAGTGTATTTTTTATTTGTCTCATAATATCCAAAGACACATGTGGGGTAATCTCTTGATAAAAGTTATCTTTCAACATATCCTTCATAGAACTATGATAGTGCGGACTATTCATAACCACCAATCGACCACCTTTGTCGGCGGGTCTGACAACTATTGTATCATCATCCTGTAGCTTCTTCAGACTAAGCCTTTCACTATGTGTGAGATTGTCTTTCTTACACCATTTCTTATTCCTAGTGTCATTATAGTAATATTTATATAGTTCTTCTTCTGTTAGACGTTGGAAAGTCTCAACTAAAGGATGATTTATGGGGACATATTCACTAAGATTTTTAAAAATGAATTCCCTATTCATTTGATCTCTAGTGTCAGAACCTTTGTAGAGTAGTTTAAGCATAACATTTCTACAAAATAACTTTAAATCCACCATAGTCTCAGTAATCACACTTCTACATTTTGGAATAAAGTTTAGCCCTTTACTCAACAGTTTTAGGTCATCACAATTTAATGCCTTATCAGATAGGTTATACACTAGCGTCTGTCTTTGTTCCACATCCTCTTCAGGGTTTGGTCCTGTGGTAAATCCTCTGATAGTTTCCTTTTCTGTCGTCTACGACTCATTGAGCGTGTACGTCTGGGGCCCTTCTCTAGTCGGATGGGTAAAGGAAAAGAAACATTTAACCCTGTCTCAGGCAATGAATTCACTAGTGTGCTCTGTACCTTGGGTCTAACTACAGTATCTATTCCATGATCTAGGGTGGCTGGTTTGTTTCTAACAATCTGTATTTTGGGATACAAGTTCGTTTCAGCATACATACTAGGATGCATTATATGAATTACATCATTGGAATCATTACTTTCATCAACATTAAATGTATCACTTATAACAACATTAGAATCAACACTATTAGTAGAGGCTTTGTGTAGTGCAGCTATTTTCTCCCTTTCATCACCACCTTGTAACACAGATGAACCATCCTGCCTATTATTAATAGCTGTAGAGGTGCAATTAACAATGATAGCGCCATTATCTGTGGGAGTAGTATTGTTAGTAGTACTCACATTTGACACATTGTTATTCATACAAGTCTTATCATTTGTTACTCTCAAATCAGCAGGTACAGTTCTCACAGAGCTCAAACTGTCATAGTTGACAATCCTATGATTCCTATATACATTCTGTCTAATATTATTATCACATGGTATATTACTATGTACATAACCATTAGAATCAGTATTATTAACGTTGGTATTATTATTAGATCCATGTCCATATCTGGGCCAAGCAAAGACTTGGCCCAGTTTGAAGTCGTTTAAGTCTCTAATTACTTTATGCCTTTTCTGTTGTGACAGTTTCCGTTCAAAGGCAAAAACACTGTCTAAAAGGTTTTCAAATAAAGGTTGGACAATACCTTGTGCATAGTCCTTGAATATCGTAGACTGCTTCATATTTATTTCCTCTCCTAACGCAGTTTCTTCTGGCCCAAAAAAGTTTATCAGTAGTTCCAAATATCTCCGACTGGTCTCTAAATTTATCTTCTGCCATGCGGTTAGAAGCTCAGGGTAATCGCGACCCTGGCTTGGCATATTAAATATGCGCAACCCACGAGGCACGATGCTGTTATCAATGCAGAACTGCAAGTGCATACGTTGCGCCTGGAGCCTCTTTAATTTAAAGAAGCTCTTCTCGGTTTCGTCAAGGAGTTTATGGAGTCTCTCCATGTCGGCGCTTTCGGCAATGATGTCATCTTTCGGCGCCAAGCTTTCTAACTGTCATGCCAAAATAGCAGTACATTCCAAACATTGTTTAAATCTCTTCTGAAGGTCTGCGTTCCTCTGGTGTTCACCTCAAGGGACGTAATCAAGCTCAATGTTGGCCATTATTCAAATGTAAAAAATAATAAAATATTAGATTTACGATCCGCTTTGAATAGATGCAAATTCAAACAAGATTGATTAAATAAGTGCATATAATGACTGTCCGCTCCTGCAGTTGGACTGTAGAGTAAAAGAAAAATAAATCAAAGGTAAAAAGCAGTCCCTCTGACAGGCAAACACTCCTTCCAAAAAAGTTTAAAGGATATATAATGAATGAGGTGGTTATGGAAGAAGTGAAGCTGGGCAGTCCACTGATGTGTCGCTCTGGATATCTCCAAGATAAATAAATCCAAATAAAGCGTAAATTCTATAATTCACAAGAACAATTTATTGCAACGGACAAGCGCTTTCGCTAGACATAGCTTCTTCAGGTCACTTTAATAAATGCAGTAAAAAAGATTCTTCAATATACAGGCATGTCAATCAATCAAATTAGGAAGCAATTACAAATTTAAAAGGGAAATAAAATATACATAGTGTGTGTGTATATGTCATGTGAGTTTAAAAACATATATATATATATATAGCTGAACTAAACCTATGAAGCTGTACACATAGAGGAGATTATATAAAAATGTCTTCTTTACATATCTTTTATTCTAACTGATGTGTTTTGCCTTTCGATCAAGGTTTTTATACACATATATATTTTTTAAAACATATCTACATGTCTCTGTCATGTAATAGATAGTACTATGGAACTGTTCCTGTAATGACTTTTAATGACTTTTTAGTACCTTGATAATTTATTATATTAATTTACCATCTATGTTCTTTAAATTATAAATCATTTTAATATCTATATTTACTTGTCAGGAATATATATATATATATATTTATATATTTATGTGCTAGGATTATGTATTAATATATATGATAATGTATTGTCTGCTTTTACTTCTATATATGCTATCCCTGCTTATTCATATATCCCGTTTTTGACCAAGATATGTTTTTAAGTACCATCAGAGATTTCTACCTGAGATGCCATGTACCATATTATGATAGCAGCATTTGAGGATTTTTTAAGCATTTTGCTTGAACACTAGTATTTTTTGATGATGTTTAAACCATTACATTTATAATTATATTTATAATCATATTTATACCAGTTAAGTAGAATATTACCAACTATTTTTATATAATCTCCTCTATGTGTACAGCTTCATAGGTTTAGTTCAGCTATATATATATATGTTTTTAAACTCACATGACATATACACACACACTATGTATATTTTATTTCCCTTTTAAATTTGTAATTGCTTCCTAATTTGATTGATTGACATGCCTATATACTGAAGAATCTTTTTTACTGCATTTATTAAAGTGACCTGAAGAAGCTATGTCTAGCGAAAGCGCTTGTCCGTTGCAATAAATTGTTCTTGTGAATTATAGAATTTACGCTTTATTTGGATTTATTTATCTTGGAGATATCCAGAGCGACACATCAGTGGACTGCCCAGCTTCACTTCTTCCATAACCACCTCATTCATTATATATCCTTTAAACTTTTTTGGAAGGAGTGTTTGCCTGTCAGGGGGACTGCTTTTTACCTTTGTTTTATTCAAATGCTTAATTACTCATTTCTGCCTAGAGTCAGTTAACACAAATGTGTGCACACTGCAGCTAACATTTGATGGAGCAGCACCTTCTGTTCCAACTTTCTGGTTATCACCAAATTAACTTTTTACCTCAATGTCAGCAATTTCTACCTGAGACTACATCTGAGTAACCTGATCTACCTCAGTAGATTTAGTAAAAAGAATGCTGTTAGTTGGACCCACTGCAGACTGTTAAGCATCAATCGATATGTCAGAATTTATCACAGAGTCAGAAGTGATAGTCTCCTTATTCAATCTATCATCAGAGACAAGTTTTACAGTAGATAGTCAACAGACTTATGCTACTTACTGTTAAATTTCTTCCTAACCGTAACCTTACCTATTAGTCAGATTCCAAGATGGCCGCCAACTAGTCTAGTCCTTACTCTCTGAGCTCCTCACAGCTATTTAACTTTTGGTTTTTTTTACAACTTTACATCAACCTTTTTCCTCACATTTTTATACTAAAAGATTTTATAAATCTTTTTCTACGCATTTGGATTATTTTTTCTTCTGGAATTATTATCCTGGGATTTATTTTACCTCAGAACATTCTTGGTCTCTCTGCTGCTGGGACTCCTACTGCTCCAGTCTGTTCCTGGTTCCTGGTATCCTGCTAACTGCATTCCATTTCTGGGCATGGCTACAAAATCTGACTCCATGGAGACTCAGCCTACAAAGGCCAAATATACTTCAATGCTCTCTCCTGAAAAAGATTCAGGTTCAAAAGACTGAAATCATCTAGACAACCTACAGAAACTTTTAATGTAAGTAATAAAGATTTAAATGGCTCAAATTTCCTTTTAGAAGAACTAAAAATAGCATTAAAACCAATCCAAAGTGCTATACAAAACTTTTCAGAACAGTTTACAGACTTTAGTAAATCTTTAAAGCAAATAAGCGATAGTATTGTTACTATTGAAAATAAAATCTTAGCTTTGGAGGTTAAAACAGACTTATTGGAAAGTGACTTTAAATCTAGAGATAAAACTGTTTCAGATTTACAAGCTAAAATATTGGATCTGGAAGCCAGGAGTCGAAGAAATAACATCATTATTCGTGGTTTACCTGAATCTTATGACAATAAAAACTTGTTATCTGTAACTAAAAATATCTTTGAAACACTGTTAAATTGTGAAGCTTCTTCAAAATCTATAATTGTAGAGAGAGCACACAGAGCACTGCGTACAAAGCAAGATTCTTCCACACCAAGGTTAATTTATACTAAGTTACTAAACTTTCAAGACACTTTCCAGATCCTAGAAACTGCTAAAACAAAGAAACAATTCATATGGAAGTCTCACAAACTATCATTTTCCCAAGATCTTCCTGCACAGATCAAATTAAATAGACAAAAACTAGCCCCTATTGTGCTGACTTGATAAAAGAGGGATTAGATTTCGAATGGCATATCCTAATACCTTGTCTTTCACAGCTAATGACAAAAGATTTGTATGTTCAGATCCTAAAGATGCAAAAGACATTTTTCTTAAAACATTTAAAAAGCTTCCTGACACTGTATCTTAATATTCTACTGTTAAAGAACTACAATAAGGTTTGATCTTTTCTTTTCTTTAATCTGACAGTATTTGTGTTACATGATTTGTAATTCTGGTGTGACATAATTATATTACCTTAAGAACTTGTCATGTAATTTACACATGATGGATTTGGTGTGACAGTGTGCAGTGACAGGATATATGCTTGTTAGATTTGTGTGGATTAATAGAAGCATTTAAATTCCTGTATTTACTTTTTCTCTTTCTCTCACATATGCTTGCTGTGTAAATAGATAATATGTTAATTTTACTACAAGCTTTGGAGTTACAGCCTTCTGTGTAAGCTAAATGATTTTTGGAGGGAAAAACATTCCATCTCAACATTCTAGCAAGAAAATCTTCCTCTCAGAGTTCCAGCTGATGCTCTGCATGAACATGCGCACTACAGTCTCTCTGAGATGGATGGTGATGTCATCATTTGTGAGGAAAGAAGGACAGTTTCAAATACACAAGTCTGCTTGTTTTCAACAAGTATTCAATAGCACTAACTTTTTAATAGATCTGGCTATTATTTAAAGTGTTTTCTCTTCATAAATGAAGGTTGCTTTTTAAATTTAAACAGATTCATGTCACATAATATATTCAGTGACTTTTAGTGTGTCTGCATGACTTCAAAGCAAGCTGCTACTTTCATAAAGCAGAGTGAAAATGTTTCTGGAAACAAATGAACAGGTTAGTTTTATATATTAAAATTCTAAAGTATGTGTAAAGAAATGAACATATTTTCCTATTCAGAATATTTCTTCATACAATATTTTATATTATACTGAAGTGTTTAATTTGACAAATGTTACAAAGTATACCTGTTCATATGAAAGTTTCATGTTCTTTCTATTCTCTGCTCTCTCTCTTCTCAGAGGCTGGATGTGATATTTATGATTAGTAGTTTATGTTTAAGAAAGCCTTTACTTATTTGAAAGGTTTGAAATAACTATCTTTAATATGATTAGCTGAATCTACATGTATATATTTAAGCCCTTAGATTTACTGCATTTAGCTTGCTTGTTTCTGTTTTAATTAGATGTTCAAAATGTTTACTTTAAAAGCCTTGTCTTTTCATGCTGTTTTGTTATGTTACATCTATGGCTTAGAAGAATAGTATGGCTACATAACCTAACAGAGTCATTAGTAAAATATTCAAAAAGATTTAAAATTATATGTATGCACATTGTTGTACATTCAGTCCAATATATATGATGCTGTTTAAGTTACTATTTAATAATATAATTATACTTTATTCATGTATATTAACTAGTGTTAAAACCTTACAGCTTATAATATTTCATTTTGAATAGTTCCTGTACTATTATTATCTAGTTAATAGATGCATCTCCAGACTGAATTGTTTTTCATTTTGAGATATGGTTGCTTGGTAGTTGTTTTTTGCTTTATTTGAACTATAACTAAATACTCATTCTACATGTATTAGTGCTTTTATCATACTAATGGTCATGTTGATTAATGAAATTATCACTAAAGTACTAAAGAAGGTTCAGTAGATAGTGCATGACTATTATCTTTAGTTCAGTAATGCTATGCTTATTTACTTATATTATAATGTTACCAGTTGGTTTTGTTATACTTATATATGTTATCTTACATATCTTTCAGTTTTAATTGTATTATTTCTTATGATAGAGTGCTCTAGTTAAGCAGAGTGTGATTTATTTATTATTTACTTGTTTCTCTTTCTCTTGAAATACTTGAGGAAATACATTTAATCACTATAAATTTCAATTTAAGGATAGGAGCTTTAGATTAGTATTAGAAGTAGGGATTAAGCATGTTGGACGTCTTGAAATTAGTTAATTTTGTATATATTTTTAGTAGTATTACTCGGACTTTATGTTATGTTAGGCTTCCTTTGAGTAATTTGTATTCTAACTTGAGGTTATTATTATCTATAATTACAATGTTTTTTCATGTTCTTCTGCTCTTCCTTTATCACAGGGGGATTGGTGGGTAGGCACTAGGGTTAGGATAAAGGTTATTATTATACATTTCATGATTCTTAAAAAAACTTTTTTCTTTTTTTTTCAACAAATGTTATTTGATGACTTGCTTGAATACTTAAAGACTGTTTTTCTTTTATTTTTTTTCTTCTTCTTTTTAATGTTGTGTTGGATTTGCACCGTGAGTTCACTTTTATAGCATCAATAATGATTATACTTGTAGAATATGCCTGTTGACATAATTTTAGATTCTTGGAATGTTAGAGGCATTCAAGATAAAGCGAAAAAGTCACTATTATTTCATATGATCTTTAAATCACAGGCTAACATTTGTTTTATTCAAGAGACCCATATTTCACGTATTGATTGGAATAAAGAGTTAAAAAATGGATCAAAAGATTATAGCTTCAGGTGACTCATCTAACTCCAGAGGTGTAGCTATAATCATTAAACAAAAATTCATTGGGAATATTATTGATGAGAAATTTGATGATGAGGGAGGTGGTGCTTATTTACGCTTCTATTGCTGGTTTGGACAAACCCTTATTAATTTTAAATCTATATGGCCCATGTAATTCACAACATTTGTTCATTTTAAAAATTTACAATATTCTTGCATCCTATAAGGATCATCATATTATAGTGGGTGGTGACTGGAATGCAGTTATAAACCCTGTAATTGATCGTTCCCACTCCACTGTCACCTATAATCTTCAATCTACTCTGGCTATAAATGATTTGATGACAGAATATAATTTAATAGATCCCCTCCGCACTGTTAAAAATATAAACAAGAATGATATATATACTTATTATTCTAAGTGCTATAATTCGTGGTCCAGATTAGACTTCTTTCTAATTTCAGATTATATTTCAAAATATATTGTGGACTTTACTACAGAACCCAGATTCTTTTCGGATCACTCAAGAATTTCACTAAAATTGAACATAAAACCCAATATCAAAAATAAAACTATGTTTAATAAGTGGACCTTAAATAATAACTTATTGTCAAATGAAGATATTTGCAAACAAGCTTCAGAAATCCTAAATGAAATGGTGAATAGTCTTGAATCATCAGACATTCCTTATGACATACAATGGGCTGCATGTAAAGCAAGATTAAGAGGTTTATTTATTAGTAAAGCTGCTTTTTCAAAAACAATACTTTAAGAAAGAGGAATTCTTAAAATCAAGAATTTCTTCGTTGGAAAATCATCTTAGTCTGAACTATGATGCTACTTTAGAAAAACAAATTTTTGATTGTCAGAAAGATTTAATTCTGCTTCACCAAAATAACCTCTCCTTAGCTGAACAAAAGCTACTTGCTTCATATTCAGAGTGGGCCCAGGTTCCATCTAAATTGTTAGCGAGAATTATTAAAGTTAACTTCAGAAATCCAAATATTACATCTTTATCTTATAATAACAGATTATATAATACTGATGAAGAGATTATTCAACTTTTCACCTCTCTTTACACTGAGTTATATTCAGGTTCTTCTAATACTGTTAAAGATAATCACTCAAAACTCTTTTTAGACTCTTTGCAGTTCCCTAAACTTAATGATAATCAGCAAAAACTACTTTCTACCCCTATATCGGTACAAGAAATCTCGGATTCAATAGATAATCTTAAATTGGGTAAATCTCCGGGACCTGATGGTTTTACTCCAGAATTTTTCAAAACTTTCAAATTGGTAGTTCTTCCCTTTCTATTTAAAGTTTACAATCATATAAGAGTTAATGATATCTCAGATATTCATTGGAACACATCCAAAACCATTCTAACTCTAAAAAATAATAAAGATAAATCTGACCCAGTAAATTATAGACCCATTTCTTTAATTAACGTGGATATTAAGATTCTGTCATCTATTCTGGCTAACAGATTGAAACGGATTTTACCCTCAATTATCTCGTCAGATCAATCAGGTTTTATGTCTCAGAGACATGCTTGGGATAATAGTCTATCTTTAGAGACTATACTTCATCTCATTAAGAAAAATCCAAACCCTATATATGCTTTGATTATAGATGCATCAAATGCCTTTGACAGAGTATGTTGGAACTTTCTATTTCAAACTATGTTATGTTTTAATATTCCCTTATTCTTTATAAATTTTTTAAAAGTTTTATACAAGAATATGTTTACTAGACTATACATTAATGGTCAATTTTCTGTTCCGATAAAGATCACTAAAGGAACAAGACAGGGTTGTCCATTGTCCCCTTTTCTTTTCAACATTTACTTAGAACCTTTGCTATTGTTTATTACTCAAAATACTTTTCATAACATCCTAGAATTCTTAATACTAATATTCATTTCTCTGCTTTTATGGATGATTTAGTAATCTACTTTCAAACTCCATTATCTGATTACAGAAAGATAATGAATTCTATTGATTATTTTTCTTTGGTTTCCAACTATCTTTTAAATTCTACAAAAACTCATATTTTTCCCTTAAATCATTTAGCACACAAATCTTTTTTGTTTCCAGACGATCATTTTCAGTTTACTTATAATATAAAATATTTAGGAATCAATTTAGAACACAATAATAAATCTTCCTTTCAAAATAATATTAATAAATTATGGAACTCTATATTGCCTGATATGGACAGATGGAAGCATCTAAACCTTTAATTTCTTTCAAGGGTGGCCATTATTAAAATGAATATTCTGCCTAAATTTCTTTACCAATTCTCATCATCTGATGAGATAATTTCAAAAAATTTGTTTGAGTCTGTAAATAAAGCTTTGGCAAAATTCATATGGTTCCCTAAATCTGTTAGAATTTCCTATTCTAGATTGGCATTTTCGAAGGACAAGGGAGGTTTGGGTTTACCTAATCTTTATCTCTATTATTTGATTGTCTCATCCAATAAACTTCTTACTATCTCTAAATTCAATAACACTTCTTATCCAAATCACTCTTTATGGATAAAATTATGGTATAATTATGTCATTTCTAATAATTTAAATCCTGAAGCTATTCCCTTTATCTCTCTGGATAGTTTATTTATTAAAAATATATCTACAGTATTTAAACAAAAGATTAGAGATTTCCAAACCTTACTCAAAATGTGTAAACTAGAAAAGATCTCGCACCATGTTCAGCCAATTCATCTAAACCCAAATATATTATTGGACAATAAACTTTTGAACTTAACAAACTATCCTTTAATTAAAAATCTAAAAGTAGGAGATGTTTTGAAATATCTTGACTTGCCTTTATCTGACTGGCGTAAGTTATTGAAAGTAAACTGGAATTACTCACCAATTCTTACACAACTAAGAGCAATAATTAAAAACAAATTTGTATCTCTGGTCCCCATAGACTCACAATTGAAAAACCTTAACACGATTATTAAAATACTTTCATCATCTGATAAAATGCTCTCAAACTCATATAAATTAATTAATTCTTTAATGATGGACCACAACTGTCTTTTATCTAATGTTTGGTTGAATTATAATTCCCAATTGTCAGAATCTCAGAAAGTCCTGGCTATTAGACACACTAAGGAATTTATCCCTTTTAAAAATTAGCATACACACAATTAATGATTAATAATGATGCCTACTTTACCCCAATCAAATTAAACAAATTTAACCCAAATAAGTCCCCTTCGTGTTCATGCTGTTCTCATCCCCAAGCAGACCTCCTTCATATTCTATGGTATTGTCATTTTTCTCACAGATTGTGGACATCTTTGAAAGTCAGACTGCAGAAAATGGGATATCAAAAATCCACGTTGACGTGGGAATTTGCTATTCTGCATATTCCATTGATTCATCTTTCAAAAGTTGATATTCATGTTATCATTTTTATTTGCTCATTACTAAAACTTTATATAATACAAAATTGGATTGATCGTTCTAAATTAAAATGGGTTACTTTCCAGAAAATGGCTTTTAAATTTATTGATGCTCAAAGATACTTAGGTGGAAGTCCAAAAAAAAAGCTATTAGAAAGGTTGTGTTAGAAAAGGTTCTAAACATATTAAATAGTTAATGTTAAATATATTTTTTTTTTTTCCCCCCCTCAGGTTGCCTAACTTGTATATAGTGTATATATGGTGTATGTTTTATTTCTAAATAACTTATCAAAATCTCATGAAGGTTGTTATCACTAGATGAATTGTTATATGTTCATTTATGCCTTCTTGTTATGTATAATCTTTTAATTGTCTTGCTATTCATATAATTAATAAAAATTTTTTTGAGAAAAAAAAAACCTTACCTAGTCACAAACAAAATCAGTTGATTCAGTCAAGGATTTATCAGGAATTTGGTCATCACGCTGTCTCAAACTGTTCTGGTTTGCAATAATCACTTCTGGATAAAGATTAACCTAGCCCTGATTAATGTCAGATGAAATTACAACATTCTTTGGGCTAACAAAAATGTTATCTCCCACAGAGGTTGAAAGAGTAGCATCACACTCTAATTGATATTGTCTGTTGCAGTTTTTTTTTTTAATTTCTTGTTTTTATACCTCTGTGAAGAAAAAGCCTTTTTCCTTTTCCCTTTCCCTTTCCTACTAGTAGTGGTTGTCAAAGACTCGCCCCTGAGGTTCTCAGCCATGGAACCAAAACGTTTCAAACCAGAAGAGTCCAGCAAAGCCAACTTAAAATTGTGTATGTCATTTGGCCAGTCATGTAAATAATCAGAAATAGACCTAAAAGATTTTCTCAGATGGCAAGAACATGCTGCAGAATAACCATTGTTTTTACAAATGACTAAAGGTAATAATTCATTTAAGCGTATGCAGTTTGAACACATTTCACCAAGTGGCATTTTAAAATAAATCCATAACAAACACATTCACTTAAAAACTTTGATTTGATGAGGTCTTCCAGTACATATACATTTAAAGAATCCATAATAGTTGATATACAAACTAATGGTAACTAGTACCAAATTTATAAAATTAACTCTGAACAAACAGTAAACTGACAGGCTAGGGAAATCAGCAGATAATTAAAGTGTAGTACTTAGAGTGTACTAAAATTATTAAATTGTTAGACTAAGACATTCATCCTAAAAAAGCCAAGTTACACTCACACTTGATCACTAAATCATGCAAAGATGTGCAAAGAGTGTCATTGCATCTTCTCAGTGACACAGCGTCACAGTCTGCTCTACTCAGGTTGGGTTGTGGAGAATTCCCTTATAAACAAAGAAGGGAAGATGTAGCACACATCTCAAAGCTTCAAGGGGTCCAATAAATAAAACAAAAAGAGTGTATTAACAGAGGCTCTCCTGTTCAATTCTGGGCTGGAGTGCCTTCTGTGTGGAGTCTGCATGTTCTGCCTGTGGTCGAGTGGCCTCCGAAAGACATGCGTGAATGCGCGTGGCTTCACTGAAGGTTGGGCGTCAGGCTGGCAACTCGGCACCATAAATATCGACTGCCAATCATTAGCAGACCGGAGTTCTGCTATTGCAACCCCTAACCAGGAAAAGTCGAAAACAACATTAACAGTATCTTTGAAAAGTTAAGGTAGAGTACCAAAATAATAAAAGAACAAGGCTAAATGAATCAGTGCAGCTGGCGATGTCTGTCAATATTTAATGACTTCGGTCCTCAGTGATTTGCCAGAAAACTATAACTTTTATGAGCAACAGACCAAAAATATGAGGTAAAAATCTGGACAACTGAGAGGTATGAAGAGAAAGGGAAAAAGACATGGTGGGAGTAAAGCCAAAAGAAAAGACAGCTTTCTGGAGTCGCAGAGTTTATTCACAAGGATTATCACAATATTGACCATAATGCTGGCTGACCCACTCATAAAACTGTTCAGCAAACCCTGACTGAAGGGTTGATAGCCATGGATTGTAAGATGTAACACAGTTATTCCACACTGCACAGCAGAGTTGAAAAAGTAAACTCAATAAGTTTGATCTTAATAGCACAGAAAACTGAAAGACTGGCTGTTTTTTTATTTTTGGAAGACAACCACCTACATGTTATCAATCAACATTAATCCATATCCATAAGATGTTTCCATACAACTACAGTACAAATTAATGACTCTTGAACTGGAGAGGTTGGTGGGACAGTAGTTGGTGGCACTGTTGTACTAAGCACTAGGTAGTTAACTTTGGTTCTTTGATAGGGTACCTTCAATGTGGAGTCTGCATATCTTCCCTGTGTCTTTGTGGGGTTTTTGCTGGGTGCTCTGGTTTCCTGCCATATCTCAAAGGCATTCCATAGGTCTGCTAGTGACTTGACCTTCCAACTTTGCTGACTGTATTTTACCATTTTATTGCCTTATTTTGTTGATTTTTACTGTATGTTTTGCACTGTAAAAAAGCTGTTCTGTTGCCTTAAGTAGCTAGTACATAGCATAGACTAGAGTCAGATCTACAGCATCTAGACTGTATTGTTACACTTAAGCACACATCCAGCCATCTTACATCAGGAGGGCCCTGCTTGCACCCTTGTGGCAGAAGTATGTGGTCTGAGCCTCATCTGCATTGGAGATTACTGAAGGAAAGCTCATTGTGTGCTTTCCCATTGGTAGTTAAGCTTAAAAGTGTTTAATTTCACATGTATCTAAGCCTCGCATTTGTGCGGGGTTACCTTCTTTTAACCAGAGCTGCTCAACGTCTGGTGACTTTTGCCAGAGGTCTAGAGAGGTTCTGCTGAAATCCAAAGCATCCACTGCTAAAGTTGAAAAAATAAGTACCTTGTTAGTTTCCTTTGCACTTTGCTGACTGTATTTTATCATTTTGTTGCCTCATTTTGCTGATTTGTTTCTGCACTTTAAAAAAGCTGCCCTGTTGCTTTACGTATCTAGTACATAGCATAGACTAGATTCAGATTTGCTGAATCTAGACTGTATTGCTACACTTGAGCACTATTCCAGCCATTTTATATAAGGAGGGCCTCACCTGCACCCTTGTGGCCAGATATGTGTATTCAGAGCCTCATTTTGAGCTGGAGATTACTGGAGGAAAGCTAACTGTGTGCTTTCCCATTGGTAGTTTAGCTTAAATGTGTTTAATTTCACCTGTATTTAAGTCTTATGTTTCCATGTAGCTGCACACTGCTCAGTGGGGTTCAGCACTGCCTTATATAGAAGCAAACACCTTGAAAGGCAATTTTATTCTAGACATCTGTTAGTGAACCCTCCCAAGCTTCCCCGCTGCATTGTGGGAAACTCAGTTGTGCACAGAGAAGTGCTGCCATAGTTTTCACCCATAGACTTCAACAGACTTCAATAGAATTAGCCCCTTTGTTAATCCTATAGCAAAATCTGGTCATAATAGCCCACTCCCCAGTAGTAGTTATGATAAAAACCTGCCATAATGGATGGTCAGTTTCCGACCATTTCTGTGGCAAACCTGATTGACATGGGCATCCTGAGGCATCGTAGTAATTGCCTCGTGTACTGACAACCACTTACTCCTAAAACAAACAAATACAATATGTGAGAGATGTAATTACACTATGAATTTATATGAACTTAGAATCAATTCTCTCACATAACAACAAACTGGGCATCAAAGAGATTGTCAGCACACACAAAGCACCTGTCACACAAAACACAGTCTTAACACATAAACCACAAATGCAGAGGTACTCAATAGAAGCCTACTAAAAGATCAGAGTCCTCCCAAGCACAAACCACTTTTCACACACAGCAAAGCAAGTAGAATCCACTACACACAACAAAACATACACCACTGTCTCAGCAAATAATCCTGTAAGGCAAAACACCTCAACTCAGATGGCTTAGTGGTAAATTGCTGTGGCTGTGTGCATGGTCCTGGGTTCAAGTCTAGCTCAATGCCAATAAGTGCATTGTCATTCCCTTTGGGAAGAATTTGGTGCCTGTGAACTACCACATAGGTGGTAGTCCACTAAACACTGAAAGTCTGATAAAAGACCTGGGGACACAGGTTGGCAGCAACCTCTCCTTTGATAACCACATTCCCACTGTAGTCAGAAAGTCCTTCTATGTGGCACATCTCATTACAAAAGGCTCCTCATCTCATAATCCCCCTCTACCTGTCCCTCATTAGACCTAATATAGAATACAAAGCCCCATTTGGTATGTACCACACTAGACACCTACAAAAACTGGAAAGGCCACAAAAATACCTCACTAAGAGGATCTTAGGCCTTAGACACATGCCCTATATGGACAGACTCAAAAAAAAAAATCCAGCTGTACTATGTCTCTTATCGCCTACTTAGAGGCGATCTCTGCTTGCCCTACAAAGCCATGTCTGACTCCGAGCTGGTAGATATGCTACACCTAAAGAAATCCCAATCCCTCCGTGCCACATGCTCCAGGGACCTAAACTTCATTACCACAATAAACAGAACATGCTGGAGGTACAGGTTCCTAACCTAGAGACTTCCCATACTCTGGAGCAAACTTCCCATTCATGTCAAGCAGAGCACTTTACTAGCCCTCTTTAAGAAAAATCTTGACGAGTGGATGGGCAATAGGAAGTTCACCCCAAGGATCACTTCAGTGGGCTTGCTTGACGGGCGCTGGGAACTACTTTCTGCTGCATGATGCCAGGGAATCTTCTTGGGCTAGACTTATATAGGCTCCAGGTCCATTAGCCTGGTATACACCTATGAACTTATGAATCTCAAAACCAAATGTCCTAGTCATAGGTGACTCCATAGATAGACACACAGATGTCCCCCTCACCAGGCTGGAGAAGGAGAGGGTCATGGTCAGCTGCCTGTCAGTGCCAGGATGTCTCAGATCATGCACACATTCAATTCACTCACCAAATACTGTTATGACTTTGTCATAGTACATGTTGGCATGAATGACTTGAGACGTACCTCTCTGGACTACAGGAACAGAAACATGACTGAACATTCAGATTATGTGTCCCAGGCAGCTATGTCCCTAGCCCTAAGCAACATTCTACTGTGATGCCACAATATAGACAAAAAATTATTGACTTCAACAATTAGCTTAGCTTCTGGTATCAATCCAGTATCTGTCAGCCTAGAAAGACGTAGTTGACAGAGACTACACTGCTTTGCCAGAGATGGTCTTCACCTGTCTCCTGTAGTCTTTCGTATAGTGGCAAAGATACTTGCCTCCCCCATAGTGACTTTTTTAGACAATGTCAAAAACAACAGATTTTCTGACACAAAAAGTCCAGTCGAGACAAACTCAAGGTTATGCTGCTTATTGCTAGGAGCCTAAACAGGAAACTGCACTCCCTGGAAGCACTGCTCACCTTGGAGGATGCTGACATCTGTGCAGTTACTAAGACATAGTTCAGAACCACAGAGAGCACCCTGGCTGTGGAAGGCTACAATGCCTGCCACATGTTCAGAACCCAAAATGAGTGTTAAAGAATCAAAGGTGGAGGTATATCCATCTTCATTAAAGCCAAATACAACTTGTTAAGCAGTATAATTCTCTTGAGCTACTCCAGGACCAACTAACTATAGGTAAAGCACCCTGCCACATGATTGCTAGCTACAGGTCCCCACCATGAACCAAGAGAAACACACCACATACCTGGACTTACTAGAGTCACTCAATATACAGCCAAAATCTTTGGTCATGGGAGATTTCAACTATCATTCCATCATTTGGGTGACATACACAAACCCAAACATGCTTGCCCTGAGGTTCCTGGACTTTGTCAATACAAATGCCTTGGAACAGCTAGACTGCACTCCCACAAGGGGCTCAAATGTCCTAGACTTAGTACTCACCAACATGAGGGGGTTACTGCACTACCCTCTGTGAGTTGCCCTCCCTGGAAAGGTCAGGCCATAAACCTGCCTTGTTTGAAATAACAATCAGATGTGACACCCCCATAGGAGCAAAAAAACTGAAAAATTTCTCCACAGCAAATTATGGCCTAGTAGGTGATGGTATAAAAAGTTTCAAACCCCTGCTAACACAGCGAACAATGACTCATGTAGAGGAGTACACAAATGCCCTGTATAACCACCTAAACAACTGTATAGACTTGGTTGTACCTGACTGTATCAAAACCAGGTCCTCCCGAAAAAACAGGCCACTCTGGTGGAACTCAAGTATAATTAGGTTATATAACAAAAGGAAGAAACTGATGTCTAAGAATAAGAGGGAAGTTACTCAGTAGAAGAAGATTACCATCCACAGCTTGGATAAGCAAATCAGATATCTTGTAAAGTCCTTCAAAACTAGTTACAAAGCTAAATTAGTATCCCTAGCCAAGGATAATCATAAGGCATTCTTTAGCTATGTCTGAAATCTAAAAGGGGATGCCTACCTGTAAGTGAACTTATAGTGGATAGTACCTCTTATATTGAGAAAATTGCCTACCTGCTAGCTGACAGATTTAGCATACACTTCTCCCCTTGTTCCCTCCATCCATGCCCCACAGCATCCCTGACACCAGTCCTCTACCTAGTATCTACAAAAAGCAGGTCATATCTATGCTCTCCAAGGCCAAAAACATGGCCTCTGTGGGACCAGACAACATCCCAGGCTGCTTACTAAATAATCTAAAACAAGACCTAGTGAAACCACTTGGCACTCTCTTTAACCTCACACTAAACACTGGCTTTGTTCCAGCAGAGTGGAGAACAGCAACAGTAATGTCCTTGCACAAAGGGGTCCATCAACCAATCCTGGGAACTATAGGTCCATAAGCCTAACCAGCCTTATCTGCAAGGCCATGGAAAGAATCATCATGGACCTTATCAACAAGGACATAGATGAACGTCAAACTCTTGACCCAACCAAGTTTAGCTTTGTTAAGGGTAGATCATGCTTATTGAACCTGGTGGACTTATTCAAGAATGTCACCAAAGCCCTGGATGAAGACAAAACAGTACATAGTGCCTATCTTGACTTAGCCAAGGTTTTTGGCATAATCCCCACTCAGGTATCATTGAGAAACTCTCCCAGCTGGGGATTAACCCATATGTCATTTGATGGATAGCCCACTGGTTCACTGACAACACATACTGTCGAAGTTGGGGATTTCACCTCTACCAGTAGACCAGTTACTAGTGGCATACCACAATGATCTGTGCTGCACCCCCTGCTGTTTGGCATTTATTTCTTGGAAGTCCAGGTGAAAATAGATGGTCTGTGGCTTACCAAGTTCACTGATGATTGCAAACTGGGCACAATCATTGAGTCCCCAAAAGATGTTAACATATTACAAAAGGGGCTAACACAGACAAATGATTGGTGTCAAAGCCATGGACTAAAACTAAACACAAAAAAGTGCATTATTATCCCCTTTGGCAAAGAGGAAGTCCCTGCAAATTACAAAATTGACAGCACCCCCCTAAGTTCAAACCCAGTGGTGCAAGATTTGAGATCACAGGTTGATAGCAATGTAAACTTTGATCACTATGTGTCCACCGTGGTAAGGAATGCCTTCTACATTGCGCATGTCATAAGTAAGGGTATCCCATCCCAGACTAAGGATGTTTTAACTCCTCTGTACTCAGTCCTCATCATACCACTAATAGAGTACAACACTCCCTTCTACATGTACCTCACAAGACATCTGCAGCAGCTGGAGAGACCACAAAGGTTTATCATCAAGAAGATTCAGGGTTTCCAAAATATAACTTACATGGAAAGACTGAAAGCCCTATCATTGTGCTCTGTATCCTACAGGCTGCTGTGAGGCAACTTGTGCATGGCCTACAGAGCAGTCTCTCACCCTGTACTAATGGACATGCTGCACACCCGCAAATCAAATGGGACAAGAGTCACTTGCTCTAGGGATCTCAGCCTAAACTGTGACATTAACAGAACATGCTGGAAAGACAAATATATCTCCCAGAGATGGCTGCTCCTATGGAATTAACTCCCAGTTCATGTGAAGCAGAGCTCCTCAATAACCCTATTCAAGCGCAACCTAGACAATTGGATGGGAGACTGTAAATTCACCCGGGGGTGTCACCTATGCCCGTCATGGACAGGGGCAGTCAGTGCTGATCATAGACTTGCTCTTCAAATAACGACCATTTAACCAAGATCAATTAGGGAACATGGGTATAACATGCCTAGGTTGTAAAGGCACTAGGACCATTAGCCTACTTACCTCCTATGAACTATCTAAGATTAGTTTCTCAGTCTTGTTTTCACATGGTCATAGGAGGTTATTAGGCTAACAGCTCTACAGCCTTTTTCAGTCTAGCCATTCATGCCCCAGTTTTCTCAATTATCATTTTCCATGGGCTAGAATATCTTTAGTATATGCCTGTGACTTAGGGCATCTACAAACTACCCCTGTCCATAAGGACCACAGGCAATAAGCCAGGGTGAATTTGCAATTTTCTGTCCGTTGGTCCAAATTGCATTTGAATTGGCTTATGTAAGAGCTCTTTTTCACTTGAATGGGTGAGTCTGTTCCAGAGAAGGGGTAATCTCTGAGATGGGTCTACTTTAAATAACCAAAATATCACTTACCTGACTTTCATATTGCTGAGATGACTTCACCGACAACCCCATTTCAACGACCTCCCAGAACACTGACTGGAAACTCCAGGTAAGTCACCACTTTGCCATCATGTTGAACTTTGCCCTTTATCCTCACTGTAGTCCGATCTTGGAGTTGGTATATTTTGTTAGAGGTGTGTGTGTGGGTGGGTTCAATTTGCTTTGGTTCTAATTCATTTTGTAGTGTGGCCAAGTGGTTACTTACCTGGAGTTTCCAGTCGGTGTTCTGGGAGGTCGTTGAAATGAGGTTGTTGGTGAAGTCGTCTCAGCATTATGAAAGTCGGGTAAGTGGTATTTCAATTATCTAAAGTAGACCCCTCTGAGACACAAACCTATCCCTCCAACATGTTTTCTTTGTGTCACAGATGAGGTATAGATCCTTAGATTGCGTAATTCTAGTGGTGTTTGTTTTGTAAATTTGTAGCAGATCCATCAGTGCTGGATCAGAGAATAACTTGTAGGTTAGGCAAAATCCTCCCTCAGTAGTCTGTAGGAGACCGAGTACAGGGACAAGGGTTTGAGGTGGTCCCCATAGGACATATTATTTGAACCCTGTATTCCTTTAATGAGGAACTTCTGTGGGCACTCAAGCTTGTTGCAAATGCTTGGTCAGGAACATGCCAAAGGTTATATTGTACTTGATTATTGTTCTAATGAGGGTTGAGTATCATGGGACTATGATCTGCTTGAATCTGGATGCCATGTTCTTACTTATAAGTTGAGCCACATAGAAGGATTTTCTCTGTACCACGGACACATGATGATCAAAGTTCAGGTTACTGTCAACCTGAGGCTCCAAGTCCCATACCACTGCATCTGCTGTTAGGGGAGTGTTATCAGTGTTGCAATTTGCAGGGTAGTCATCTTCTCAAAGGGTATACTTATGCATTTTTTTTTTTGCATTGAGCTTTAGGCCATGGTTCTGAGACCAGTTATTTATCTGTCTCAGACCTTCCTGGATGATATCTACATTTCTTGGGGATTTAATGATTGCACCCAGCTTGTGGTCATCAGCAAATTTGGTTGCCAGAGGCCCTCTACATTTGCCTTTACTTAAGAGAAATATATTTCAAACAGGAGAGTTCCCAGTACTGAGCCCTGTGGGACACCACTAGAAACAGTCCTCTTAGTGGAGGTGGAATCTCCCACCTTACTTCATGTGTCCTAGCTGTGAGCCATTTGACTATCCATCAGGTGACATTGGATTTATGTCTAAATTTTTGAATTTGTCTATAATACCCAAGTGTGGCATTGTGTCAAATGTCTTTGACAGGTCAAGGTAGGCATTATGGCTCTAGTTACCTCAAAGAAATCTACCAAGTTTAGTAGGCACGAACTGCTCTTGATGAAACCAAAGTAGGATGGGTCCAGTGTTTGAAGATTTCCTATGTCTTTGTTTATCAGGTCCAAAATAATTCTTTCAATGGCTTGCATATAAGACTTGTCAAACTTATGGGTCTGTAGTTGGTCTGCTTTTGTGTAGAGGGATGACAGTTGCAGTCCTCCATTCCCTAGGGATGAAGCCTGTCTGGAGGCTGTAGCTGAATAGAGATTTTAGTGGGCCTGACAGGATATATGTATCAATCTATTTAGGAGGGATCCTGAGATATTATCAGGACACATTAATAGAGTGTTTTATCCATGGAGATTACATTGAGGACCTGTTCTTTAGTGATAGTTGAGGGAGAAATGGTAGAGGGTATTTCCTGGGGGAGAAACTGGAGTGATGGGGGTGAAATTGGAGCTAAATCTGTTGGCCAGAAATTTGTTATATTCCCCCAGTTCAGTACAGAAAGTTTCATTTACATAACAAGTTCAACACACTTTTGGGTGTTCTCTTTAAGGATGTTTACATAACTGAAAAATGGTTTATGGTTATCCTTACCCTGAGAACTTATTTTTGCCTCAAAGTTGGGTTTGGTGGACTTGATTAGTCCCCTGGCTTGTTTGTTGAGACTGACAAGGGAGGTTTTTGTCTTTTTGGTATAGCCCTTCCTATTTTTGGACATGATTTTCTTCCTTTTGTTGTACAACCTCTTTATACTGGGGGTCCACCAAGAGGGATTGTTTTTGGAGTTTGTCTTAAGTTTATTTTGGTTTGGAACTGCTGTTTCTGTGTAGTTATTTACATGCTTGTACAGGGTTGTTGCAATACCATCCAGTCATTCTACAGTCCGGAACTAGGTTACATGGATAATTAGAAAATAAATGAATGAAATGGAGAGGTAGATAAAAAATCCAGTCAATATAAGATATATATATATATATATATATATATATATATATATATATATATATATATATATATATATATATATATATATATATATATATATATATATATATATATATATATATAGGTCTAGGACATTTCACTGAATGCACATTTCACTGAAACTCAAATGACTGAAAACTCAATTCACTGAAAGTTATATATGGCCTTTTCCCCACTGTAATGCGACCCCGAAGTTAGTATATATAGTAAGGGTGGGTGTGTGGAGCACTCCCCCCCACATCAGGGGGGTGTGGGGGGCATAGCCCCCCACATATTTTAAGTATATATTATGTTTGGAAAAGAGTAATATATTGGAATTGCAAGTATCCATGTATATAGTTCAAAATATTTAAAATATGTGGGGGGCTATGCCCCCCTCTCCCGATGTGGGGGGCCATGCCCCCACCCCTCCTTACTATATATACTAACTCCAGGGTCACCCTACAGCGGGGAAAAGGCCATATATAACTTTCAGTGAAATGTGTTTCAGTGAATTGAGTTTTCAGTGAATTGAGCTTTCAGTGAAAATTGCACACTAATTTAACTTTCAGTGAAATGTCCTAGACCCATATAGATATATATATATATATATATATATATATATATATATATATATATATATATATATATATATAGTCATTAGTAAATCCCTCAGCTCTGTCTCACATAAGTGAATACTAGGCAAACTAACAAGTGTAAGGGTGATGAAAAAACAATGAGATGGGTGGAGGGTCTGGATGTACAGAAAAATACAGAAGTTAACTGCAAGGGCATCATTTCTGGGGAAAAATCAACAAGCAGTGGTGTATGACAGAGATCACTTCTGGTAACTGTGTTCTTCAATATGCTTATATCTCACATAATGATGGACACAGAGAATGAGAATTAACTTTTGTAAGTTCATAGGTGTATACTAGGCTAACTACCGCAAGGGGAATTAAAAGCCTAGCCGTGCAAGCCAAATGTGACCCACAAATTTGATATATATGGGGTGATTTACTGACTGCCTCTGTCCATCAGAGACATAGAAGCCAGATCAGGGACGAATTCCTGATTGCCCATCCACTGGTCCAAGTTGCACTTAAATAGGGAAAGGGAAGAATTCTGCTTCACATGGACGGGGAGCTTGTTGCAGAAAATGGGAACTCTCTTTACAACATATCTGTCTCTCCAACATGTCCTATTTATGTTGGAAGCAAAATGTAGGTCTTTTAATTTAGTAGTTCTGATGCTGTTTGTTTTGCATATGTGCACAAGATTCTTAAAACAGGATCCAGGAATGCTTTGCATGCCAGGCAAAGATCACATCTCGGAAAGCTGTATAATACCGAATAAACAGACAGGACTTTGAGGCACTCAGCATAGGGCATTGTGTTAATTCACTGTATTCTTTTTTTAAGGAACCTTTGTGGATGTTCTAGCTGCTGCATGTGTCTGGTGAGGTACATACTGAAGGTGGCATTATACTCTATGATGAGACTGATGAAGGCCAAGTACAGTAGTATGATGACCTCTATGGACCTAGATGCCATGCCTTTGCTTATAAGTTGAGCAACACAGAAGGATTTTTTTACTACCTTGGACACATGTTGGTCGAAGGATTGGTTACTGTCTACATGAGTTCCCAAGATCCCTGACAAGTGAATCAAGTCTTAAGGGTGTTTTATTCATGACATAGTTAGCCAGCGTGGCAGACTTCCCAAAAGGTGCTATAATGCATTTCTTGGTAGCACCAAGCATTTGCTGTATTAGACCTTCCTGAAGGGTGTTCTTGTCTTCAGGGAATTCAATGACTGCTCCAAGTTTGCAATTATCTGTGAACCTGGTTAGCCAGAGGCCTTTGACATTGGCTTTGACATCTGAGAAATAGATGCCAAAGAGGAGTGGGCCTAACATAGAGCCCTAGTGGATGCCACTGGTGACCAACCTCTTTGTGGAGGTGGCCTCACCAATTCTAACCCCGTTTGTCCTCTCAGTGAGCCAGATAGCTTTCCAATGTGTTACAAAGGGGTTTATTACTAGTTTTATAAGTTTGTTGACAATGCCCAAGTGGGGTAATGTATCAAATGCCTTATCCAGATCTAGGTAGGCACTATTTCTTGTGCATTGCCTTAGTGACCTCTTCAAAGAAGTCCACCAGATTTAGTAAACATGACCTTCCTTTGACAAAGCCAAACTGGGATGGATCTTGTGTCTGGAGGTCTTCCATGTCCTTATTGATAATTTCCATGGTAATTCTTTCCGTGGTTTTTGCAAATAAGACTAGTTGGACTAATGTGTCTGTAGTTTCCTTGATCTGTTGAAGGTCCCCCTTTATGAAAGTAGATGAACATCACAGTCCTCCACTCACATGGCACAACATCTGTTTTAAGACTATAGTTAAATAATGACTTCAGGTGTCCTGGCGAGTCATATTTTAGACTATTCAGGAGGCATCCTGGAATGTTATTGGGGCCCATTTTTCTTGGCTTCAGTGACTGCAGCCAGTATATGCTCCCTAGTTATACTTGGAGGGTTTATGTTTGAGGGTATTATTAGATGGATGGTTGCGGGTAAGAAGGTGGTAAAGTTGAAACTGAATTTTTCCACTAACAGTTTTGATATATTGCCAGGCTCAGTGAATGTGGCACCTTTAACCACCAGTTCAGCACATTGATGTGCGCTGCCCTTGAGGTTTCTGACATAGCTGTAGAAGGCCTTCTGGTTATCTTTCACCTGAGAGGATATCTTAACCTCAAAGTTGGCTTTGCTTGACCTAATTAGTCCTCTTGGTTGCCTATTTACTTTGATGAGAACATTTTTGTCTTTATGGGGATTACCATTCCTGATTCCTGAGAAAGAATATTTACATAATAGTGCCTTTAACGCACATATAAGAATGTATAGGTGGTTTGTTGATGATACTTTTATGTTGTGGGGATGGAGGGCTACCTTTATTGTTTGACTTCATTGGATATTTGGAGTCTACAACGGATTTCCTGAGGTTTACAATATCTTATTCCCCTGAGTGCATTGATTTCTTGGATGTCTCTATATATAAGGACAGACTAGGAAGTATTAATACCAAGTTGTTCCATAAGGCATGCTGGAAAAATAGTCTTTTAGACTATAATAGTATGCATCCCAGACATGTTTGTCCGAACATTATTAAAGGACAATTGAATAGAGCCAAGAATATATGCAGTGTACATACTGACAGGGAAAAGGAGGTTGAATATCTACAACAGTTATTTAAAGAGAAAGGTTACAACGACTCTATTGTTCAAGACATTAGGAATAGAACTTCTTAAAATAGTGATGAACTAAATCCCACAATCACAGCTCACAGAATAGATACGGCCGGAAAGAGGAATAGAGTATGCTTTATTACAAAATACGGCAGTGACAATAATAAGGTATGTAATATAATTAAGAGAAACTGGCATTTTTTGACAAGTGACATAGAAACTGTGAACATCATAGGGGAAGTCCCCAGTTTTACATACAAGAATAATAGTAATTTGAAGCAGTTACTTTGCAAGGATCGGCAAAAGAATGTTATGCTTACACATAAATTAGGAACATAGCCATGTAAAAATTGTATGATGTGTGAACATTTATCTACAAGTCAAGAGTTTAAACATCCAGTTTTATCTTTTATTTTTCAGCCCAGACTCTATGCTAGTTGTAATACAACTAATATAGTTTATATGGCAGAGTGCAAAGGATGCAGGTGTTTTTATGTAGGCAAAACACAGAAACGTCTGAGGGATAGGATATACCAGCATATGTACGACGTGAGAAATAATAATAAATTAAATGCCTTGGCCAAACACATTATGGAATTTCCTGTACATAAATTTGGATTTAGAGTTCTGCAAATTGTTGTCAGTGACAAGAGGGGGGGGGTGATCTTAATAATAAAGTAGAATGTGTTGAATTAAAGTGGATTTTAAAGCTGCAAGCTCATATATACCCAGGATTAAATAACTATGTATGTATTAAACCCGAACTAGATGCTCATTCCCTTTAAATGAGTATAATGTTGAGCATTGAGTAATTGATTTATCGCATTTTTAATTGATTTTTAACTGATTTATTGATGAATTTGACTATAAAATGAGTATGCATTTTTGTATTTTATTGAAGACTTAAAGCGTAGGTGTTGTACGTGAAAGCGGTTGTCTACATTAAATCTGTTTTCTTAGCCATGGTGGTCATCTGGAGTTTTTATTTCATTCCTGATTTTTATCATAATATTTTTCCTTTTATTGTATATCCTGTTTAATTTGGGATACCACTAGGATGGTTTGTTTCTGGGGCTAGTCCTGGCTTTACTTCTGCTAGGTACAGTAGCCTCTTTGAGCCATTGACATAGTTGTACAGGGTTTCTGACAGCAAATCAGCATAGGCTGGTGTTTGGACTGGAATTGAATTTTGACAAGCCATCACTTAATAACAGGTAATTTGCCTTTGAATAGTCCTTAACTGTTACTGGTTTTAATGGGATTACATAGCTGATTTTGATTTTGAAGGAAACAGCTTTATGGTTGGACCTTACTATGGAGGATGAGTCATGGGGGGTTTGCAGCATTCTCCCATATTTGTGAGAACGAGGTCTAGTATGTTGGAGCGTCCAGTGGGAGTATTCACTATTTGGTCTAAGTTGTTTGTATTTATGAAGTGCAGGAGTCTCTGTGCTGTAGATTTAAGGCCATGTAGGATTCCCAATCTATAGAGGGGTAAGTCTCCCATGAGTAGTGTAGATCAGAATGTAAGGGAAGTGTGCTGTATCTTTAAGATGCATGTCAAGGCTGTACGTGTACGTATAAATTCTAGACACCTGCAATCCCTAGTGCCATTTTGTAAGAGCAGCCAGAGTGAAAGCATGCATGATCGCATTTGTTAGTTTGTATATAAGTTAGTTAAGTTAGTCAGTAAACTTCTATTATGATGTGTTTGTATAAAATAAAGAACATAACCTATGAAGACTCTTCTATTGTGTCCAAAGTAGGAGAGCGACATGGTGTCAGAACCGGGATTGAAGAGAATAAGATCCAGAACCATGAGGTGCAGAGATGATAGGGAAGGTAAAACTAAGAGAAATGAGCACAAAAAGAGCCAGAAAAGAGAAAAAGGTAATGAGAAGTAGCACAAACTGTTTATGTGATAGAAGAGACAAAATGGGGCATTACAAGGCCACAAACTGCATTACTGAGCAAGCAGAAGGCAGAAAAAGTTGTTGGCTGGAAGAAATGTTTAAAATAAAGGCATTTGATGAAACGATTAACAGTAAAGTAAAACGAGCATGTTTAGAGCAAAACAAGTATGTTTAAAGATAAAACACCATGTTTAAAGCAAAATGAGTGTGTTTAAAGCAAAACTGGGCATGTTTAGAGTAAAACGAGCACAAGAAAAGTACATTGGGCATGAAAAGAGCCTAAACAAAATGAATATAATAAGGGCAAAAAAAGGCACGTTAAGCAAAAATAAAGCAAGGCAACTGCATGTATTTTGACAAACTGCTATGTTTTGGCATAACTACGACTTCATATTGTATCAAGGGCATAACTAAAGTTATTCGAAGTATCTCAAAATGTGTAAAAGTGCTTGCAGTGTATGCTTATTACTGTGCATGTATTTTGAAGAGTTTATTGTGTGCAAAGTGCAACTATTTCATGAAATACAGTCAAAAGTATAGCCATTTCTGAAAGATTCTTGTGCTGGGTGTGTCTATTCGCAAAGTGCCACCATTATAGAGTGTTTCTTGCACTGTAAAGAGTTGCCTAGCAAGGTATTGCCATTTTGGGAACATTTCAGTGTGCTGTGTACAGTTATTCGCAAAGTGCAATTACTTTGAAATGCTATTGAGTTTTGGGCAAGAGAGGTCCAGTTTATTCGCATCATAAAGTTGTTTGAGATGTTTCTTAAAATGATAATAAATGAGTTTATCATTGCAAAACAATATTACAAGAGTGTTAAAGTGCCCGAGACGTTTGTTTCACAAAGTCCAATTCAAAGGTGCAATGAGTTTGTTCATTAGCATAATTTTGAAAAGCTCAAAAGGTATAAATTCTGAAGGACAAAGACATTGGACAAAGTTACAAATACTGGCATAAGTATCTTGCATATGTGCACGTGTTTGTGCTTATTTGCAAAAGCCTTCACTGGTATGTGTTAATATGGCAGATGGATTTTGAAAGCCCTCACCACTTGTATTTGATCAGAATATTGCAGAGAACTGGGGAATATTTGAGCAAAAGTACAATATTTTTATACAAGCAGCTTATGCAGATAGAGATGCATGCACCGGGGCATTCATTTTGCTAAACCTGGCTGGGTCAGAGGCCATAGAAAGAGAGTGTTCATTTGTGTATGCACCTGCAGTATATGAAGGAGAAGGTGAAAACCGTCATATTGTTGTACAGGCTGAATCAAGAGAAAACCCAGAGTGTTTGAAGCGCAAGTTCAGAGAAATATGTAACCCCAGACAAACATTATATTAGAGAGACATTTGTTTTACATGAGAGCTCAGAAACCAGGGGAAACATTTGCAGCTTATATAAATGATCTGTGAAACAAAGCTAAAATGTGTCTGTTTGGTGACTTAAAAGATGAGCTGATAAAGGATAGGCTTGTGTGTGGTATTAGTGCTGCTGTGAGAATGATTTTACTTCGTGAAAGTGATTTAACGTTGAGCAATGCCATACAGATTTGTCAAATCCATGAGGTGACAGAAAAACACACAAGTATGCTTGCAAGTGACAAAACCATGGTTTCAGTTGGCCCCAGAACAAATGTAGATAGTATGCAACACATGGCAAACAAAAGCAGGCCCAAGCACATGGCAGCTACAAGGTTTCCATGGAAGACGCGTAGCTTTCCAGTAAGTTCTAAGAAAGGAGCTTGCTCCAGCTCAGAGTGCAGTACAAGCATGAATCAGCAAAACCCAAGTCTAGCTTTATTGTTAACTATCGCAATTGTGGTGCGAATCATGAGTCTAAAGGAGAGAAGTGCTTAACATTTGGTCAGCAATTTCACAAGTGTAAAAAATGGAACCACTTCCAAACGTTTTGCAAATCAAGTAAGCCTCACACAGTTGTAAAGAAAGGTCATGCAAAGAAGCAACTTGATCAAGTAGAGCCAAAGCAGTCAGCTTTCGATGTAGATGGTGTATCCGTGCTTGATGAAAGCGTTGATGCAGTGAATTTATTAACAAGAAAGTGGTGTTTTGTACTGTCTGGATGAATGGAAAATCCACAGAGCTTAAAGTTGACACCAGTTCAAAGTGTAATGTTATATCAGCAGACACATTTGCTAAAGTGAGAACTAACGAACCATTCAATGTAGCTAGTAGTGCAAGAATTGTTCCTTATGGAGGTGAAGAAATTCAAACTGACGGTTTAGTGATGCTTTCACGTTATTTGGCCGAGAACTGTTGCAACTTGTTATTCTATGTAGTCTGAAGACCAGTACAATCATTATTGGGTCTCAAAGATAGTTTAAGAATGGATCTGCTTTCTTTTGCTAAAGAAGTTCATCATGTAAGTGCATTTCCGAGTTCTAATTTTTCTGAAGCCATTTTCTCAGAGTATGCTGATGTTTTCGAAGATAAGTTAGGCAGTCTTCCAGTTGCGTATTCCATGAAATTAGACCCAGAGGTCACTCCAGTAGTCAGACCAGCAAGAAGAGTTCCGATAGCTATGCAGGATAAAGTTAAGGCTCAGCTGGATAAAATGGTGCAGCAAGGTGTGATTTGTCCTGTCACAGAACCAACTCAATGGGTGTCGTCCAGGGTAGTAGCTCACAAAAAAGGCTCAGATGAAATCAGAATATATATTGACCCAAGAGATCTGAACAAAGCATTAAAGAGACTATATCATCCAATATGCACAGTCAAAGAGGTCGCAACCTTAATACCGAATGCCACTGTTTTCTCTGTCTTGGATGCAAAGAGTTCATTTTGGAAAGTGATGCTGATTGCATATCTTCATTTCTAACTACTTTTGGTACTCCATTTGGCAGATATAGATTTCTAAGGATGCCATTTTGGAATAAATTCTGCAAGTGCAGTCTTTCAGCGTGCAATGGAGCAAATTTTTTGTGTTATCCTTGTGTCATAATAGTAGATGATTTATTGTTTGGAGGCAATGGTGAAGCAGAGCATGGCAGGAACCTCAAGAAAGTTCTAGACAGAGCACGTGAAGTAAATTTGAAGCTCAATCCTCTGATGTGCAAATTCAGACTTCCAGAAGTTACATATGTAAGTCATTTGTTCACTAGTACAGGCTTGAGACCAGACCCAACCAAGCAAGCAGATATTCTTCAGATGTCAGCACCAGATAATGTACAAACTCTACAAGGTTTTCTAGGCATGGTCAACTATTTAGGCAAGTTTATACCAGATGTCAGTGAGCTGACAGCACCTTTAAGAGAGCTAACGTGCAAAAATGTTGCATGGTCATGGTTGGAACAGCACCAGAAGGCATTTGAAGACCTTAAGCAGAAAATTGCCACCCCACCTACATTAAGATAATATGATGTGAACAAGCCAGTTACTCTTTCCTGTGATGCTTCAAAATTTGGTCTTGGCACAGTTATACTTCAAGAGGGCAGACCAGTAGCCTGTGCATCTAGAACACTTACCCAAACTGAGATGCAGTATGCTCAGATTGAGAAGGAGCTTTTGGCAATAGTATTTGCATGTTCCAAGTTTCATGATTATATTTATGGTCAAGCTATTTAGACTGAAACTGACCACCAACCTCTAGTTACTATTCTAAAGAAGCCTGTGCATTCCATTCCAGTGAGATTACAAAGACTGATGCTCAAATTGCAAAAGTACAATTTCAAAATGGTCTACACAAAAGACAAATTGCTCTTTCTGGCTGATACCTTATCCAGATCGCCCAGAAATACAACAGAGCAGCTTGAAACAGAGAATTCTGACTTTGATGTGATGTCAGTGCATGATTTTTCTACCACAAGACCTGATGAGTTAAGAGATCACACTCAGACTGATCCACTTTTGCAGAAGCTCAATCACTACATTAATGTTGAATGGCCATCAAAGCTATCTAGTGTGCCACCTGAAGTGCAAACCTATTTTCGTTACAGAGATAACTTGTTTATGGAAGATGGCATTATTTTGAAAGGTGTTAAAATTGTTGTTCTTGCTTCCTTACAACAAAAATATGTCTAGATTTTGCATCGTGGTCACCCAGGATCTGGATCCACTAAGAGAAGAGTGAGAGAATTAGTATTTTGGCTTTCATAATCAAAAGATATTGATAAAGTACTTTCTTCCTGTTCAATATACAATAGTACTAGACCGCATTTGCAAAGCGAACCACTTCAGCTAAGTCCAGTTCCTGAACTACCTTGGTCAACAGTTGCAACTGATATCTTTGAGTAGAACAATCAACACTACTTGGTTTTGGTAGACTCTTATTCAAATTGGTTTGAGATTGATCTACTACCTAACCTAACATCCACTGCTGTTATTATTAAGTTGAAATGTCATTTCTCAGTTCATGGTAGTCCACACAAAATTCTTTCTGACAATGGTACTCAATTTACTATCCAGTTGTTTCAGAAATTTGCAAAAGAATGGGACTTTGTACATGTCACTAGTAGTCCCGAATATCCTCAGTCAAATGGTCTAGCTGAATGTGCAGTGCAAAGCAGTTACTTGAAAGGTCAAAGTGTGACAATACCAATGTGTTCTTGAATTTGCTTAATTTCAGAAACATACCCCATAATGATATTCTTGGCTCACCTGCTCAAAGACTACTTTCCAGGCAAACTAGAACTACGTTACCCATTACTTCCAGTTTATCGAAGCCTAAACTTAAGAACAATAAAACTGTCAAGGCTCAACTGGTTAAGAAACATGATATCCAGAAATCTAGTTACAACAGATCGAGCAAATTACTTTGTCCATTGAAGGAAGGAGAGAAGGTACAAATCCAGACAACGAAAGGTTTTGATTGAATTGGACAGATTACAGGCATCTGTACCGAGCCAAAATGCTTCCTGTTAGACTCCAAGGGTGTGTAATATAGGAAGAACTGTAGACATCTTCCTGTAACAGAATCATCATCACCATCACATCATTGTTTCTGTGATGCAGACTTCAAATCTAAGAGAGAATCAGACACTGTTACCATACCAGAATGTCTTCAAAATTCTGATTCCATTTCAGAAAATGTTCTGGACATTCCACAGGTCAAACATTTTGCAGAGACAGTTCTGGTTGCTAAATCTAATTCCCAGTTTTGTCACACGATATGGATGAGTATCAAAGCCTACATATATATATATATATATATATATATATATATATATATATATATATATATATATATGTGTGTGTGTGTGTGTGTGTGTGTGTGTGTGTGTGTGTGTGTGTGTGTACTTCTTTTCTGCATGGTAAATAAACTCATAGTGTTATATGATCTATTTCTCAAAGAGGGGGATGTAGATCAGAATGCAAGTGAAGTGTGCTGTATCTTTAAGAAGCATGTCAAGGCTGTACGTGCACATATAAATTCCAGACACGTGCAATCTCTAGTGCCATTTTGTAAGAACAGCCAGAGTGAAAGCATGCATGATCGCAGCTGTTAGTTTGTATACAAGTTAGTTAAGTTGAAGTCAGTAAACTTCTATAGTGATGTGTTCATATAAAATAAAGCTGCTTGAACAGAACCCATGAAGACTCTTCTATTGTGTCCAAAGTAGGAGAGCGACAAGTAGGATGTTAGGATGGATGGTAAGTGTATCCAGTAAGTCTAGGTATGTATTATGAGCTTCTTGGGACAAGGACGTTGATCTATAGCTGGCTAAGATATGGTACAGGATTTTGTCTATGGTGATCTGCTCATGGAGGAACTACAGTATATCATTCTGTTTGTGCTTGTTATTGATGTATATTGGGACATCTTTGCAGCTACTAGTCTAAAAGTGTGGAAGCCACTGAAACTTTGGACTGCTGGGGTATTCTCTGCTGCTTTAAATCATGTCAAGGTAATTGCAGATATATCTATATTCTCAAGTGTGAGAAGGGCTTGGAGGGAGGGTAGCTTTTCTATTTAGGCTTTTTGCATTGAGCAGTAACACCTTAAGGTTCTGTTGGGTTGGTATTGCTATGTTGGTGTGTTTGTCAATCTGGCATTGCCTAAAAAAGGCATTATGGGGGCAGACAAAGCCTTAGTCAGTATTCAAAAGTTTAGAGGGGAAAGGTGCAGTCCATCCTTGGCAAAGCAAAGTGATCTGTTGACCATGTCATTCCAAGCTGACAAATATTGGATCCCCTCAGAAGGAATAAAAAACAAACTGTAGGTCTGAAGAGACTCCGACTGTAAGCTCCTGGATCAACCAAATGTACTTCAAAACAAAATAAAATGCTCCAAAAACGTTTTATGATGAGCGCTTTTGTTTTATTACTAAAAACTTCTTCACTTAAGTTCATCAACATTTAAAAGCTACTTATAAAACTTGGTCTTGTCACATGACCCCAAGCCTCCTGATCTTAAAGTGACAACATCTTAGTTACATGCAAAATAACATTCATTAGAAAACATGCTTAAGAGCATTTTTAAAAACCTTTCTTGTGTAAAATGATTTTAAATCTTAAAATATCCCTTGCATAAATATCCCCCAGTTTGACACAGATTTTATAACAAATTTTATAACACATCCACAATGTTTATCTTTGGAGTGCCTTTATTTTTAAAAACAAATTATGGAAGATTGTTGATTACAGCCTGGCCACATACTAGCATTTAAAGTCAATTGCCAGTAAAGTTCTATTTTCTCCAATAATAGTGGCCAGGACCCTCCCCACAAAATCATTTTCAGGGTGAGCTTTTAGATGTTTAACTATATATATATATATTGTGTGTGTGTGTGTGTGTGTGTGTGTGTGTGTGTGTGTCTTTTAATGTCCGCTCGATCTTTCATATATAATATCCTGAACATTCTTGGCATAAAGCAGTATAAACAACTCCCTGTGTCTGATAGTTTAGCATACCATGGATATGAAATATGTAATCTTTTATTTTAAAAGGGTTACATTCTAGTATGTATTTGCAAGAAGAGCATCTTCCACATTTGCTCATTCTGTTGGGCCTGTAACTATTCTGACTAGTACAAAAGGCTTCAACAATGTTCTTTATGGGACATAGAATTTATTTTCTCTCTTGTTGTTAACTTCATACATTAAATTGTCAATAAACACATTGTGGTATTCCCTGGCCAAAAACATACTTTTAATCTATTCATCCAAAAATTTGTCAAATTTGTCAAAAGAGGATGTTATATGGGCAGCCCTCACAAACTGTCCTTTTACAACCGCCCATTTCTGTGTATGAGGGTGTGAACTTCTATAATGCAAATATGCATTAGAATGTGTGGGTTTCCTGTATATTGTAGAAGTAAAACACCCACTTGTAATGTCTTTTGTGAGCCATATATCCAAATATGAGATGTCGATATCATTAAACTCATATGTAAAGCTCAGGAAATTTGTGCTCATGTTGATAAATCTCATGAACTCTGAAATTTTCTCTGTTCTGTCACCCCAAAGAATAAAAATATCATCTAAACAATGGGTGTAGAGCTTGCATGACTTAAAGTATACAGAAGGAAAAAAACATTTTTCATCCCATTGAATTATGCTTATATTTGCAGACAATCCACCTCATGCAGAATCCATTGCCACCCCTGTGCATTGTACGTAGTATTCACCATTGTACATGAAAAAATTTTTTTCAGTACAATGTGTAACACGGTCTCATAGATATTAAATTTATCCTGGGAAGTATGAGAGCAATCACATCAACATCTCATGCTTGGATATATAAAAAACACTACAAGTGGGTGTTTTACTTCTAAAATATACTGAAAACCCACACATTTTAATGCATATTTTGTATTACAGCAGTTTACACCCTCATACATCGACACAGGCAGTTGTGAAGAGACAGTTTGTGAGGGCTGCCTGCATGACATCCTCTTTTGATGAATTTTTGGATGAATAGATTAAAAGTATGTTTTTGGCCAGGGAATACCACAATGAGTTTATTGACAATTTAATGTATGAAGTTATCAACAAGAAAGAAAATAAATTCTATGTCCCATTATTGGATAGTGGGGGGATAGTAATACAGGTAGACACAAGTGGGGATGACCAAAATGTAACAGCTGCTACACATTATTGTGATATTCCAGCTTTGAACAATTCTTTTTTTCCAAAAACATTTTTATTTTGTTTTCATTATAAACATACACAAATGTACATATAAGAAATACAATAAAACAATAACAAAACTATTTACAATATTTACATTCATCCATGATAAACAATCATTTTATCCATGAGAAGTTAGTTTTTGTTCAAAAGGTTTTCCAATTTTTGCCATGCTATTTTTTTGTGTAATGTTATGAGTTCTATAACAAATGGTTTGCAGTTTTTAGAAACTACTTTTGCTAAATTAATAAAATATTTAAACATCAAATCTTGTTTACTTTTCCAGTTCAAAGTAATAACTTATCTGGCAATTGCAAGAATTGACCAGAGTAACTGAATCTGAGATTTAGGTATTACATTAGGTATAGGAACATTGAATCGGATTAGTGAGTTAGAAATATGACAGTTATCAGACCATAAAGCATTTACAAAATATCTGAAGTCTTTCCAGTACTGAACATTTCTACAGTCAATGTGAACCCAGTTGGCCTCTAGTAATTCATCACATTTCCAACATTTACTTTCACTGTTTTTGAGTATAAGATTTATTTTATATGGAGTATAGAAACTCCTATTCATAAATTTCCATGTATACAGTCTCCAATATAATGAAGAAGAGGTACCATACGTAGAATTCAATAACAATTTTTTGAATTCATCAGATATTTGTTCTCCATTAATCTTTACATAGTAATTCCAAAAATCTGAGTCAAACTTTAGAGTGTCTTCTCTTAGTATCTTATAGATAGGTGAGATACTTAATTTTTGATTATCTGTATTTTCAAGACACCTAATAAACTGAATCAAACTAGGCATAGATTCAGTCTCTAGGTTAATTGATACTCTCATTTTGTTTTCTATAAACTGCCGTAATGAATGTATAAACAGCCAACTGTCTTGTCTATTATCAAAACTAGATAAAAGAGAGTTTAGTGGTTTAATACTCTTATTTTCAATAAACTGATGCCATAATATCAAGTTATTTTCCTTTAAGTTTTGCATTGCATTGATGTTGAAAGAATTTAGGCAATCAAGGGAGTATGCTATAGGGAATATAAGAAATAGAAATTGTTTAATGTTGTAATTACAATCAATTATATTTTTAAAGTTATTAATATTTGATTAATGCCATAAAAGTGATCAAACTTCTTATTAAATAAACAAAAATTCACGTAAAAGCCAATGAACTCTACTTATTTCATATTGTTTCTTAAATTGATTTTCTATAGTTCTGACATCAGTTATATAAATCTCATGTATTGTTTTCCAGCCAGATATATAGGTAGGTGTCATCCAGTGTAATATTACATTCATTATAACTACTTTCAAATAAAGATCTAAGCTAGGGAATGCTATCCCATTACTGTTCCAAGCTCTAATGTGCCATTTATATGAAATCCTAGGTTTTAAGGTGGACCATAAAAATTTAAGTAGCATGGAGGGGGTAGTATCAATGGCTGTATATAAAACAACATTTTAGGTAAAATTATCATTTTAATTAAAGAGACCCTATCCTCCATTGTAAAGAGCATTTTATTCCATCTTTTGATTAGTTCACTAATGGTGGTTATTAAATTAGTGTAGTTTAGTTTAACAGAATCTTTCCATGTACTCTTTATACTGACACCCAAATATTCTAATACATCATTCTCCCAATTAAATAAGCTATTCTCTCTTAGGTTTTTTGTTGATCTTTTTGTTAATTAGTAATGTTTTGGATTTATTACAATTACATTTAAGCCCTGAAATTCTTTCAAACTTGCTTAATGTATTTATAACATCATGCAAAGAACCATCGCTATCACCCAATGTTAACAACATATCATCAGCAAATAACTGTATCTTATTAATTTGAAAGCCTTTTATATTTTGCTTGTTTCTGATATATGTAGCAAAAGGTTCCATTGAAAGAGCAAACAATAATGGTGACAAAGGACAACCTTGCCTAGTTCCCTTGAGGATTTCTAGTGGTGAGGATAGATATGATCTGATTTTCACATAAGTTTGTGCCCTACTATAAATTTTCATTAATACATTGACAAAATTTGAGGAGAATTCCAAACCAGTCAGAAATCTTTGTAGATAAGACCATCTAATAGAATCAAAAGTCTTTTCTATGTCAAGGCTTATAATAGTTAGTTGCTTTTTGTATTTGCATGCTATGTCTATTAATGATAGTAATTTAATAATGTTATCTTGCACTTTTCTATGAAGAATGAACCCTGTTTAATCATTATGTATTAGATTAGGTAATATTTTCTTTATCCTGTTAGCTAATATTGTCATGAAAATGTTATAATCACTGTTTAGTAACAAAATTGGCCTATATGAATCACAAGATTTGGGGTCCTTGCCTTGTTTTAATATGAGGGAGATAATTGAGTATTTCCACAATGGGGATGTTATACATTTTTGCTTAACCATAGTAAAGGCACTCATCATTTTCTTTATTATATATTCAGGAAAAATCTTATATAGTTCAGGAATTATTTCATCCAGTTCTGGAGCTTTATTATCTTTTAATTTTTTTATTTGCTCTTTCACTTCTGTTAGTGTCATGTGTTTATTTAATATGTTATTTTGTTGCATTGACACCTTAGTAGTTATATTTTCTTGACTAAAAGTATTTATTACATTATCTGTCTCCAAGAGTGGTGTGTTATTATTTATATCTTTGTAGTAGTTTTTGAACACTTCTAATATGTCCATGAAGTTAGATGTAATCTTAACCGAACCATCATTTTATATTTAATCTCATTAATAATATTTTGATTGTTTATTTTTGGATCTTACTGCTGTTTTATGTAGATATTTGGGATTTACAGCATAAGATTGTAATTTCAAATTTTCCAGGTTTATGGCTACTTTAAGATTCAGAACTTCTAAGTATTTTTGATTTAACTTAGTAATTTCATTATGTGCTACTTTATTATTTGGTTTTGCATCCATTTTTATCTTGTCTATGTTTTTTTGTAAGTCTAAAAGTTCTTTGTCCCACTCTCTCCTTTTTTTAAGGTACCAGGATTTTATTCTGCCGTATATATAAACTTTAAAGGTGTCCCATAGTATAGTATCAGTCACTTCACCATTATCATTTGTTTCCATAAACATGTCTATTTCTTTCATTATCCATTCCCTAAAGTCATTTAACTTAGTTATGTAAGCAAAAATTATTTGTAGAAATCTTAATCTGTATGTGTAGTTTATGTAAAGTTTATAGCATTATGGTTCAAAAATGGGCAAGTCATTATAAATACATCACTGAGTATATATTATTTGATACAAAGACCTTATCAATGTTTGTTTGTGTACCAAACTGATATGAATAGTGAGTACAGAATAAGGAATAATGTTCTCTTAGACCATGTATATCTTTAAGATTCAAATGGTTTGTAAAGTCATTTAACTTCTTGGCTTGAGATGTTAGTTTTATTTTACCATTTTAGAAGTATCATTGCCTGATAATAGGCAGTGAAAATCACCTGTTGCTATAATTTCCCCTTTTGCATTTAAAGTAATCGGGGTCCAGATATTTGTCGACATATTTAGTAGTCAGTCCTGGAATCCAGTATGTATTAATCAAAGTATAATACTTCCTATTGATTTCCAAAATAACCATGCTTAGCATCCCATCTTTATCTGAAATTATATATATAATTCCTGGCATAGTATAAGTATTTTTCCACAGAATAAGAGTGCCCCTTCTCTTAGTCTTAAAACATCAATCAGCCAGAATGGTATAGCCATTAAATGAGTATTTTTGTAGATCTTTTTTAATAGATGGGTTTCCTGTAAAAAGATGATTTGGGCTTTATGTATTTTGATATATTTAAGCAAACCAGCTCTTTTGACATTATTGTTCAAACCATTAATATTTAATGATAAACATTTATAAGCCATTGACTATAATGTGTATGTTATTACCTAACTGAAAGACCTTTCTTCCGTGTTGACTTGAAATCTACTGAAAACTTACTTATCATGGATGCATAATGTGTATTAAGCACTACTTTCAAAAACCCCAAACTATTTACAAACACATACATGAAACATAAAGTTTCTGGTTTAGTTAAAACTTAACTAAACCATCCATCTACCACCTCTCCAATATCAAACGACACAAATTATCCATCTCTGCTTATAATATAGTATAAAAACAAAAAAAAGAAAAGCATTATGAAGCAACTAAAGAAATCTGAATCCATGAAATATACATTAGAATGAGAGTGTCCAATATTTTTGAAGGGGTCTATATTAGAAGACCGAAGACGCATTCTTTCAAATGCGTCTTGGTTGTATTGAAAAGGCTGAAAATGCAAAATATCAAAGTGGCTGTTAAGCAAATTCTTTCCCTGGGAAAGAATTCACTTGGCCACTTCGGTACTTTGCCATTTTTGGCACTGTAGTACGGTCTCGAAGTTGGTATATTTAAGTAGGGAGGTGTGGAGGTGCAGCCCCCCCCCACTTAATGTACTGTTTGAAATTGAGTTTTATTTTATTTATTTATTTATTTTTTTGTTGGAACAGCAATTTTTTTTCTCTTGGAAAAAAATCACTGTTCTGACACTTCGACATTGTAAGCTTTCGCTTACATAGAGTCGATCAATCACCGTTCACTTTTTTAAGCATTCAGTGATTTAATATAGACCCATCTGAAGCTATATGAATATGTCACATTTGATAATAGCACCTCTAATACATAGATATGCCAAAAATATACATCAGATCTAAGTATGTATAAACATTAGAAGCTGAAGGTTAAGAAGATTGTCATTATTTCCAAGACTTTTCAAGAAACATCACATAATTTAATCATTTTGTCAGTCATCTATCTAACATTTTTCATGTAAGGATCTGTTGAATATATATATATATATATATATATATATATATATATATATATATATATATATATATATATATATATAAAACACTTATTACAATATAACTATTATATTTTGCAATTATACACATATTACTCATATATTAACAATATCTATGTTGACGTCTTTCATCAGGAAACGGGGGGGAGAGAAGGGAGCTTCACAACCCTCTGTTTAGTTACTAAAGGATTAGTTATATAAGTCTGATGTTAATATGCATAATGAGTTTTCTAGTGCAACTCCTAGTTCACTTGATGTTGAGGTGGCCTCCATTCCCAGTGTCTTGAGCTATAGCTCCCTAGATACTTTATAGTTTTTGTTTAACATTAAAGCTTGATTATCATTATTATTTATTTATGCATGCTTAGGAGGGGTTAGAAGGTTGTATAACCAATATTGTTCATCTTATTTTTCATCATCATCCTATTTAGCATTACTATTGTTTGATTAACTTTTATAGGCAATGTATCAATAGGTTATAAAGTTTTCAAATCCAGTAAACAAAATGTATTTTTATATGTTATTTATGCATATATATGTTCTTTTACAATGTGTAATTTAGTTAGGGCATGTATTAAATAAGTTTTGTATGGTGTGGTAAAGCACAGTATTTGTCTTTAAGGAATTCATTGATGTATTCAATTGATTTCAATTAAGAAAGTCATGTGGTCTTGGCCATAATACTTATGTATATGTGTGTGTGTGGTTCCCCTTCAGAAGACTGAAATATCAGAAGCTCGAAATTCATAAGCCTGAGACCAAAAATCTGAAACCTCAAAAGCCTGAAAACTCAAAAGCCTGAAACCCAAAAACCTAAAAACACACAAAATACATATACTGACTTTAAACAACATAAACCATAGTACTTTCCACTTAGTATAAGCAGGGGAGAAAGCCCCCCAGCACCACCCATATGGGGGGCTGCACCTCCCACACCCCCTGCTACTTAAATATATCAACTGCAAGATTGCACCCCCCCCGCTTATACTTAGTGGAAAGTAATATGTTTTATGTTGTTTAAAGTCAGTATATGTATTTTGTGTGTTTTCAGGCTTTTGGGTTTCAGGCTTTTGAGTTTTCAGGCTTTTGAATTTTCAGGCTTTTGGTTTCAGGCTTATGTTCATTTAGTCTTATGAAGGGGAACAGTTGGAATATATAAAGCAATTTGTGTGATAGATTTGGAGTTTGTTCTGTAGAAGTCAAGAGTTGACAACTGATGAAAGCGCTAAACATATTTTTAATAAACACATTGCTGGTTTTAGTCCTTCATCTTTTTTGTTTTTATTAGTTTTGTTATTTTTGTTATTTATTTCAGAGTTCTAGGAAGGTTTGTTTAGTTATATGGGATTTGGTTTTATGATATTGTTCACAGACTTTATCTCTGGTTCTGAGTAGGGATCTGGATTCTTTACTTAGCCAGGGTGCGTATTTTGATTTCACTCTAATGGTTCTAGGTGGGCATGATAGTTGAGTATATTTAGGAAGGTAGAGTTAAAGGAGAGAATGGCTTCTTCTAGATGCAGGTGCTTGAAAGGTTTCAAGTTGTAGCTTTTTAGGTCAGAGATAAACCTGTTTGGATCAAAGTTTTTTTTTTTGTTTCTGATTAGATGGATGGAGGGCTGGCTGTTTTGATGAATGCAGTTTCTTAGGAGAAAGGTTGGGTTGTGGTCACTAAGGCAGTCAGGGAGACAGCCTGAGGGGGATGCGAGATTGAGGTTCCTAAGCAAAAATCCAATCAAGGGTGGATTGACGCTTAGAAGTTTTATCAGTCCTAGTGGGAGATGTGATGAGTTGGGTGAAGCTGTACAGGTTTACATTGGGATGTAGGGTTTGGAAAGTAACACAGGAGCCAATCAATATTAAAGTCACCCATTAGTATAGTTTCTTGAGGGTGAGATATGGGGGTCCATTGTAGTATACTCTCAAGTGTGGCAATGTTGTTGCCTGGTGAATATATCCAGCTATGATATTTGGGTGTTTTTTGGGGTTAATTGTTAACTTAGCAGATATTAATTCTGCATTATCAAATTCAGGTATGGAGAGGTCCAGAAGGTCAATATAAGGTAATCTTTGAATAAGATAGCAACACCCCCTCCTTTTTTGTTTTTCCTATCTTCACTTAGGATGCTGTAACTGCAGGCAGTAATTTCATTGCTAATGATATCTGGGTTAAGCCATGTTTCTATTAGTGTTACAATATCGGGGGAGTGAAGGGATATTAGGGCATGTAGGTCATCATGTAGGTCATGGACTTTGCTATGCTTCTTACATTCATATTAAGGATCAGAAGGGAGGATTTGCTTCTATGGTGGAGTGTTGATGGTGAGGGGCTGGCTAATAAACTGCATTTGGGGGTGGGACCAGGATTAGAGTGAATGTCTCCTGAGCATCTTAAATACATAATTATATGTAAAAGGAGCTTGGAAAGTTTGAGTTGAAGTTTTGAATATTTCAGAGCTACTGTTAATGTGGGATGATGAGGAAGGACTTTGGTTATGTGATAGTCTATATAGATGGTGTGGAACAGGGTTGAGGCTATAGTGTGGTGTTGTGAACAACTTGGGTAGTGGAATGAAGTTTCCCAGGGAGGGGGAGTAGTGGATAGTAAGTGAGTGTCATACACATAGAGAGAGTGTAGGAGTATAAGTGTTAAGCTAATACTTCTATGGAGGAGTGTTGTATTAAAAGGCTTTATTCTGAGGTTGAGCTGGTGTGTGAGGTTCCAGTAGATAGGGAATAATGTATGAATAGGAAAAGTAGTAGGGAGAGATATAATGTTAGAGAAATGTAAGTGAGTGCTTTGGTAGGGTTTTTTTGGGAGTATTGCGTGTTGTGTACTTCTACCTGACTGGAGAGGGGAAGGTGAAGTGAGGGGAGGGACTAATGTAGTGGGGTGTGGAATTGGTTGGTGTGATGATGTAGGATTGGGTGTTGGGTGGTGGGTGCGGTTATGATTAAGTATAAATTTAGGTGAACTGGGGGTGGGTGAAAACTGGGGGTAGGGTAGGTGAGTGGAGTGAGCCTGAGTGCAGCGAGGGTGAACAGAGTGGGTAGAACCGATGGAGGCAGATAGCAGTAAGTCAGCTGAAAAAAAATATCTGCAAGTTGAAACTAAGGTAGGCAGCAGGTCAGTGCCATCTAAGACACCAAGGTAAAGAGAAGCAGAGGTAGTGATTAATTTACCACAGTGGCCCTACTAAGAATTTAAGTACAGCAGCATGGGTGAGGGAATGAAGAAATAACTTTGTGGAGAGGGAGTGGGACAAGGGACAGTTTTGCTGGGCTGCTATTTCCTTGTAGGTGTGCACTTACTAGAGATGCTACACATGGAGGACTTTCAGCTGCAAAAGTAGAGCAAATATGGCATCCAGGGTTTTTAAAACATTTGGTGTGTTATACCAGAGGAATCACTTGGGGTGGGGGAGGGGAGGGAAACAATCAAATTGGAGTAAAGATTGGCAGGGGAGAATCCAAGACACTCTGCAAACCTAGTTAATTAGCAAAGGACAGCAAAGGAAAAAGGGTAAACATACAGGCACCCTGTTCAAGGACTGGAAGGTTTCTCTAAGTAAAACTATCAGTAAGAGTACACCATAAGTTGTATGTTGCTTACTAGTCTGCAATGGCAGCTTTTATTCTCTTTTACATTTGTATTCCCCTTTGCTCTTTGTTTGCTGCACACTATGTAGCTAAAGATAAAAGCAACTTGAGACTTTGCACCTCTGGTGTTTAATTAGTGAAGAATAAAAATGAAAATAACATTCTGACTAAACATCTAAAAGCTCACCCTGTTCATCATTTTAAGTTTGTCATTTTAGAGAAAGTTAATAACCATAAATGAAGAGGGCCCTGGCTACTATTATTGGGAGAAAATAGAACTTTACTGGTAATTGAATAAATGCTAGTATGTGGCTGGACTTAAATGAACAAACTTCATGTAAGTTGTTTATTAAAGATAAAAGCACTGCAAAGATAAACACTGTGGATGTGTTATAAAATGTGTTATAAAATATGTGTTACACTGAGAGATATTTATAGAAGGGATATTTTAAGATTTAAAATCATTTTACACACAAAAAAAGTTTTTTAAAAATACTTTTAACCATTTATAGCACTTTTTTACTGTCTTCTGCCTACTATTTTACTGTTTTTATTGCGATAAATGAACCTGCACTATAGTCCTGAAATTATTTGCCTTACAAAGCCTGCTAAATCACTTTTATTACTGTCACGCTGTAAAGAGTTTTTTGCTAGTTTCACCGTGTGAAAGGTATTAACTGGAAATTTTCTCTATTTGTTAAGCATCTGTTTGTTTATTCTGATTTCCTGCCAAGGAGTGTATCATATAACTGATTTGTTTGCAGTTAGAAGCATTTTCTAGAGTCTTCTTGCTCCTTTAGCTGTTTACAACTTTCATTTAGTGTCTCACTGCTGCTTTTCTGCTGTGATTAACATTTCTGTAGTGTTTTTTTTTTCCTAAAATAGTGTATCTAGTAGCTTGTCCATAGTCCCAGTTCAGATTTGCTGTCTCTGGACCTGTTTGTTTGCAGTGGTTGTTTGTTCAGAGCACATGTCCCAGGCCATCTTGAATTGGCAGAAGCCTTTCTTTACCTTCATGAGACGTTTGTGTTGATTGGTTGCTGGCTGGTAAAGGTTGGCTGGTCTAGGGCTTGGAGTAAGCACTCATTGGTCCTTCTGAGCTTTTTTTTAAGTTGTTTCAGTTTGTACCTTTTGGTATTTAGGTCCTGCCTTTGAGAGGAATTCTGTTTATAAACACCGAGCTAAATGGAGGAGGGGCACTGACCACAACTTTGATCTGTGATATATAACAATAAGTATCCTTATTTCTTTTTGCTTATTTTTACTAGTTACTGCTTATTATTACCATTTGTAGCACTTTTTTTATTGTCAGCTGCCTACTATTTTTTTTACTGTAGTTTATGCTATAAACTAATCTGCACTATAGTACTGAAGTTATTTGCCTTACAGGGCCTGTTAAATCACTTTTATTACTGTCAGACTGTTTGTAAAGCTTTTTTTGAAAGTTTCACTGTATGAAAGGTAATAACTGGACATTTTCTCTATTTGTTAAGCAGCTGTTTGTTTGTTCTGATTTCCTGCCAAGGAATGTATCATATAACCGATTTGTTTAGAGTTAAAAGCATTCTCTAGAGTCTCCTTGCTGCTTTATCTGTTTAAAACTTTCTTTTAGTGTCTCACTGCTCTTTTTTTCTGCTGTGATAAACATTTCTGTAGTGTTTTCTGCTTAAAATAGTCTAGCTAGTAGCTGTAGCATAGTTTCCCACCCTCCCTTGCTATTGGTGTCTTGTTCTTATACTTGGTAGCTTTGCAGTTGCCCACCCCTAGTGTAAATGTGATCTGAGACACTCACCCCAGTCCATTGTCATTAGCTTATTCTACCTAATACAGAGATAACATTTGGGAAGGCTAACCCCCTTAGTTTCTTAACCTTGAATTATCTCCTTTCTCACTTTCCACTTTAATACAAAAGAAAACTTTTCAGCTGCTTTTACAGTATTTGTGTTGCCTCCTCCTACTCTATCACTCCATCTTGTTTTTTCTGCTACTTGTTCTCTAAAGTATTCAGTTCCATCTTCTCTGCTGCATTTATTACTACTTGTTTTTAGCCTATTTAAATTTTAAGTGTTATTCTAAGCCTCTTAGTTTTGTTGGGCTATAGGCCTACCCCTTAGCACTCCCTGGCCTCTCTAACTCATGTACACAGACAGCCATCTACTACTACCACCTAGGAACACAATTTGTGAGAGATGCAATTACATAAAGAAGCTAAACTCTACGCTCTCTCCCTCACAAACCAGTATATCTTGCACTGAGAAGGTTGTCAGCACAATCACTACACCTCAAACATCACCCACAACTACACAACACACACCCACATATGTGAAGGTTCTCAACAAAAACAAACCCAAACAAAGGAGACCTCAGAGGCAAACACACATGAGAACTCCACAACCCCCCACACCACATACCATGCATAGTCCACATACCAGAGTCTCACAACCACTAAGGCCTAACCATAAAACCACCATATTAGTCATAGGAAACTCCATTGTAAGACACACAGATGTGCCTCTCACCAGGCTGGATAAGGAGAAGGTCACGGTTAGTTTGTCAGGTGCCAGAATCTGCCATATCACACACGCACTCAAATCTCTCAACAACAGATACTGTTATGACTCTGTCATAGTCCATGTTGTGAATTACTTCAGACATACCTCCCTGGACTATATGAAGAGAGACATGATTGAGCTCACTGAATATGTGTCCCAGGCAGGTATGTCCCTAGCCTTAAGCAGCATTCCACCATCACCCAGAATGATGCCTCAATACAAACAGAAAATGATTGACATTAACAATTGGTTTAGTTTCTGGTGTCATTCCCGGAGGATCCACTGCCTGACAGGCTGGGAAGATATGATCGACAGACCATGATGATTTGCTAGAGATGGACTGCATCTGTCTCACTTGGGCTTCAGGCTTCTGGCAAAGGCCCTTGCCTCCCTCATAGTGCCTTTTTTAGGAAAATTCATGAGGCTGATACTACCAGCATAAAAATCTCAACATGAAACTGCACTCATTGCAAGCATTCTTAACCCTGGAAGATGCTGACATTTCTGCAGTCACGGAAACCTGGTTCAAAGCTGCATAGAGCACCCCAACCTTACCAGTTTACTCATCCTATAATGCATTCAGACTACAAAATCTGGGCAGCAAAGCCAAAGGAGGTGGAGTTTCAATATATATTAAAGACATGCACACTTCCAGGCTTGTCAAACAGTATGATGCACAGGGGACACTCCAGGTAAAGTTAACCATTGACAAGATCCCTATTCAAATTATAGCTAGCTATAGACCCCCAAATTTGACTCAAGATGCCCAGTCCACCTATCTGGATCTCTTCAAATCTATCAAGATTCAACCCTATACCCTGATACTGGGTGACTTTAATTGTGCAACCATATATTGGAAAAACTACTCATGGCAGAACACAAATGTCCAGAGATTCCTTGATTTTATCAATGCAAATGCCTTAGAACAGCTAGTTGATACCCCCACAAGAGGTGATAATATCTTGGACTTGGTATTAACCAACATGAGTAACCACTGTTGCACCCCTACGGTACCATCCTCCCTGGTAATATCCAAGCATAAAGTGGTTACTTTCAAAGTCACCATCTCCCTTGACCCGCCTATAGATAGGATCAAACAAGAAAAACTTCTCCAAAGCTGATTAGAACCTCCTGAGGGATGGTATAAACAGCTTTGTAGCCCCTCCCCCACTGTAGGAACTGGCACCAATGTCCAAATCTACACCAAAGTACTATACGAGCATTTATATAGATGCATGGAATCAGGAATACCTGGCAGGACAAAATCATCCTCCACAAGGAAGAGTAAACCTGTTTGGTGGACATCTGCAATAAATAAACTATATAACAAAAGGAAAAAATTGCCATCTAGGACCAAAAAGGAGCAGGTGCCCAATTGGAAACAATGTCTCCTTAGGCTGAAAAAGCAAATTAGAGCACTAGTGATATCCTTTAAAGACAACTTTGAGTCCAAATTGGCCACATCTACTAGAGACAGTCATAAGGCGTTCTTCACATATGTCCACAATCTCAAAGGAAGCATCCAGATCTGTTCAGAATTGGTGGTCAAGGACACATCATGCACAAATGCTGTAGATATAGCCAATCTACTGGCTGATAGATTCAGTAAAAACTTCTCCCCTCTGTCCCCCCCATCAGTAAATCAGGACATCCTCAGTACCTGCCCCCCACCCCTTATCTCTGGGGGACTGGTCATCACTGCCCTCTCAAAGGCAAAAAAAAATACAGCCTCCATGGGACCCGATAACATCCCAGGCTGCATCATACATGAACTCAGGCATGAACTTGCAGCACCATTAGGCACCCTATTCAACCAAAGCCTGAGTACCGGCTTTGTCTCAGCTGAGTGGAGGATAGCCACTGTCATCCTTTTACAAAAAGGTGGTGTCCACCGATCCAGGAAATTATATTCCCATCAGCCTAACTGGCCTGATCTGCAAGGCCATGGAATGGATTATCATGGACCTCATTAACAGGGACATTGGCAACCTCCAAACACTCAACCCCACACAGTTTGGCTTTGTCAAGGGGAGGTCATGTCTGTTAAATCTGGTCAACTTCTTTGAGACAGTCACCAAAGCCATGGACGAGGGGAAGATGGTGCACACCAGCTACCTTGACCTGGCCAAAGCCTTCAACACTATTCCCCACTCTGGCATAGTCGATAAACTCTCTCAACTAGGCATCAATCCATATGTTACCAGATGGGTAGCAAACTGGCTCACTGATAGAACCACCTAATCAAAATAGGGGAAGCCACCTCGTGCAGTAGACCCGTAATGAGTGGCATACCCCATGAATTCGTCTTGGGGCCTCTATTATTTGGGATATACGTCTCTGAGGTGCAGGCCAAAACCAGTGGGCTACGGCTGAACAAGTCTGCAGATGACTGCAAGCTGGACACAGTCATCAATTCCCCAAGTGATGTGGATGTCCTCCAAGAGGGTCTCACCCAAACAAATGACTGGTGCCAGAAACATGGCCTCAAGCTGAATGCCAAAAAATGCATCATCATCCCCTTTGGGGAGAGTGACGTCCGCACATATTATCACATTAATAACAATGTCTTAAGTACACAATCAGTAGTGAGGGATTTGGGCACCCAAGTTGATAGCAAACTGATTTCTGACCACCATGTTGCTTCCATCGTACGGAAAGCTTTCTACATGGCCCACCTCATAAGTAAGGGTATCTCATCCAGGGACAAAGAGGTCATAAAATCCCTGTATTCTTCCCTTGTAAGGCCAATTATTGAGTACAATGCCCCCTTCAGCATGTACCTCGCAAAGCACATGCAACAGCTGGAGACACCACAGAGGTTCCTCACCAGGAGAATCCAGGGCCTCAAACACCTACCCTACACAGACAGGCTAAAAGCCTTGCCCTGTACTCAGTTTCATACAGACTCCTCAGAGGTGACCTTTGTCTGGCATACAAAGCAATCTCAGACCCTACCTTGATGGGACTGCTGCATATCCACAAGTCAAGCTCCACACGAGTAACCTGCACACGCAGACACAACCTGATCTGTGACATCAGTAGGACTTGTTGGCAGGACAGATTTATGTCCCAGAGACTCTTCACTTCAAGCAGAGTACCTCATTATCCCTTTTTAAGTGCAACTTGGATAACTAGATGGGAAACAGAAAATACAATCCTGGGATTCTACCTGTCTCCCTGCTGGACAGGGGGTCTGGGTGCTGACTTGTCTAAACAAGGGCTAAACTCTTGGCTAGGCTTATAAGGGCCTCAGGGCCAATAGCCTAGTAACCTTCTATGATCCTATGATCCTATGTTTTCCATTGAATATTTTTTTGCTTGTAACTAAGATGTTGTCACTAAATCTGTTGAGTGAGGTCAGGAGGATTGAGGTCATGTGTTAAAACCAGGTTATATAAGCAACTTTTAAATGTTGAAGAACTTATCTGAAGAAGTTGTTTACTAATAAAATGAAAGTTCTCATCATAAAACATTTCTGGAGGACTTTATTTTGTTTCAAAGTACATTTGGTTGATTCAGGAGCTTGCAGTCTGAGTCTCTGCAGACCTGCAATTTGTTTTTTCTTTGTTTTGGCTTGGTTTGTATTTTGCTTCCCTTAGAATGACACCAGAAAGGACAGTTGTTGAAATCAATAATTTTTTGTTCATATTGTAGCATCATTGTTGGTGATGATAATATGCTGCTCAGTGTTAGGCTCATTCCAGCCTGAGACACATCGTCTGATAGCTCCATAATGTCTCTCTTGTCATATAGTCCAGCGAGGTACATTTCAGATCATTTACACCTACATGGACTATGATGGAATTATATTGGTAGCTGTTGCATAATGACTTCAGTGCATGAAGTGGTGGATCCTGGCTCTAGATAAGCAAGTAACAGTTATCTTCTCCTTGTTCATCCCGGTTAGAGAGGCATCAGTATGTTTTACAGTGGAGTCTGCTATGAGGAGAGTCCTGGGAAGTGTGCTTGCTTGCCTTACGAGCTTAGTGTTTGGGACTCTACTGAGAATGACAGTATGTGTGGTGTTAGGACTTGTTTTTTTCTGTGTTCCTTTGGGTTTGCAAAAGTATAGCTTTGACAGTGAGTGGTTTAGGCCATCTTTGTTGTTTAGGAAGATTGCTTTTAAGTGCTTCAGCATATGTTAGTCTATGTGTGTGTTGTGTGCTATGTGAGGTGGGTGTTGTGTGTGTGGTTTCGACAACCTGATGTGGACTTTTATGTGAGAGTTTAACCCCCAGTGCCATTGAATAATTACACCACTCGCATACTACGTCTGATTCTTTAAGGATTAAGTGATTGTAAGTAAACATGAGACAATTGCTACACTGTCTCAAGATGTCCATATCCACCAAGCTGGCTATAGCGAAGAGAAAATTGCATAGCCATAATGTCCAGTCTTTTGATTTGTGAGCTACCAGGAGGTGGTGTACTGGGGTAAGAAGTCTATTAAGGGTGCTTTGTTTGTGCAGATTAATAAGGGTGCTTTATTGGGGCAGATTAAGCTAAACAGTATTAGATTCTACTAAGTTTAATGTTTACATAATACTGAATTCTACTAAATCTGTAGATATTGTATTCAAGCCCCAACTAGCTGCTTTAAGCTTGTTGGCATACAAGGTATTTGCACTATATTGCTGCTTTATGGGATACAGTTTTATGGATTGTTCTACAGAGAAAATTTGCTTTCTATGTGCTTGCTACCATACAGGGCACTGCTAATCCTCACAGACATGTAAAATTTATAGCAGCACCAAAAAAAAAAAAAAAAAAACAGAAAACGAAATAATGAGCCCTCGGGCCAATAAAATGTCTACACTATAAGTCCTTTTCTATATTTCCCAACTCATATAGCCCAGGCAAACATCTCCTGCAACAAGATGAATAAACATAGTACTCTTGATGTAAAAACATTGTAGAAGAGAACCACAAGTGCAATACTAACACAAATGTAGAATATGATAATAAAAGCAAACTAACCTTTTCTTCACAGCAAAGTGTAGCAGAGTCTGGATGAGCCTTTCTGGTAAAATCTGGTAGCAGGAGTACAAAGTTCTGTCACAGCTTTGAATTAAACTACAAGACTTTGGCCCAGCAGAGTTAATGTCCAGTCTTTTGATTTGTGAGCTACCAGGAGGTGGTGTATTGGGGTAAGAAGTCTATTAAGGGTGCTTTGTTTGTGCAGATTAATAAGGGTGCTTTATTTTGTATTACTGTATTGCCTTTCTATATTTTGAATACTGTAGTTTGTTTTCTTTACCTTGTGTTTTACTTGCATTCTGTTTTAACAGCATATTAAAACTTCAAAAGAGACCACAGCTCTCTCTGTTCAGTATTTCATAGTACCAAAATACAAAAGTGACCACCCCTTTCAATCCATCTTGCTGTTTTAAAAATAGTAGCTCTCCACTAAACCTTAACTTTTTAAACAGGTAAAACTCAAGTTACCTACTTTCACATCTAACTTCTCTAGTGCACACTGCAGAGTGCATTCTTTTCAATCTTACCTTTAAGCATCCCTGTGACTAGCACTTTCTCTAATACCTGCTGGAAAGCACTAGGAAGCCTTAAACTCATACAAACACTGAACTCTCCTTGTTAACAAGGAGAAATTAATAGTAGGCACTAAACAGCCTATAATTGCAAAGTACCTTGCTAAGGAAACAGCTCCTATACTTTACAAAGAAAAAAAAAAGCCCCAAACCAGGCATGTCCAAGGGTCAGCTTCCGGTGATTTCTCCTGTCCAACTGGTGAATCTGGGCATACTGGGGCAATGCAGCAATTGCCTCATGTACACAGACAACCCTCTCCTCCTACCACCCAACACTACAACCTGTGAGAGATGCACTTACATAACCAAAATGGAAGCAAAGCTCTCTCCACCCAAGATTGTGCTAAACAGTCAAGAGGAGAAGGTTAACACCCACACTACACCTCAAGCAACACATAGCCCTTCTAAACCCACACCACCAACACTCACATATAGCAACACTAAATCCACATATGCAGAGGCCCTTAACTGTAACCTGCCCAAGTAACAAAGACCTCTGAAGCTGAAACGCAAACAAACACCAATCACAACCAATGTGTCACATAGTTCACAACACCAGTGTGCCACCCAGCAACAGCCCCTAAGGTAAGACAATGTACCTAACACTTTAGTCATAGGTGACTCTATAGTTCGGCACACTGATGTCCCTCTCACCAGGTTGAATAAGGAGAAAATTACAGTCAGCTGCCTGTCGGGTGCCAGGATCCGCCACATAACGCATGCACTCAAGTCACTCCACAACAAGTACAAATATGACTCTGCCATTGTCCATGTTGGAGTGAATGACTTGAGACGTACCTCCCTGGACTACATGAAAAGAGACATGGAAGAGCTCTCGGATCATGTGGCCCAGGCAGGTATGACCCTAGCCCTGAGTAGCATCCTGCCTTCGCCCAGAATGATACCACAATATAAGGATAAAATGATTGACTTCAACAATTGGCTAAGCTTATGGTGTCATTCAAAGGGGATCCAGTATCTGTCTGCTTGGGATGACATGATTGACAGACCACAATGCTTTGCCAGAGATGGTCTGCACCTGTCACCCCTGGGATTCAGATACTGGCTAAGGCTCTTGCCACCCCTATAGTGCCTTTTTTAGGCAAACTTCAAAGTACAAAACCACCACCGTAACAGGTACAAGAATGCAAAATCTGAAGGTAATGCTACTCAATGCTAGAAGTCTAAACCTCAAAATGCACTCTCTTGAGGCACTCCTAAAAATGGAGAACATCGATATCTGTGCAGTAACTGAGACCTGGTTCAAGGCTCCAGAGAGCACCCCTGCAATACCAGGCTACAACTCTTACCACACTTTTCGGCCACCAAACCAGGACCGAAACACTAAAGGTGGAGGAGTGTCAATATTCACCAAGGATATTCACACCACCAGGCTAGTTGGCCAACACAATGTGTCTGAAATTCTCCAAGTGCAACTAACACTAGGTAAGACTGCAATCCAAATTGTAGCTTGCTACAGATCCCCACCATACCCCAAGATTCTCACTACACCTTTCTAAACATACTGGAAAATATTAAGATAAAACCAAACACCCTAATACTGGGTGATTTTAACTACCCTGCCATTAACTGGGAAAACTACTCATGTCCCAACACCTTTGCAGCGGTTCTTGGAATTCATAAATTCCAACGCCCTGGATCAACTAATCCATAGTCCCACCAGGGCTCCAATATCCTAGACCTGGTCATTACCAACATGGGAAATCAATGCTCCATACCTATGGTCACCCCCTCGTTAGTCAGGTCTGACCATAAGCTAATCACCCTTAACATCCACATCCCACCCCCACCCCCCAGTAAAGAAACCACCATAAAAAACGTCTCCAAAGCCAACTTCATGCTACTCAAGTCAGAAGTGACAAACTTCATGACACCCATGCAGACGGGAACTGAAAGTTCAACTGCTGAATCCTACACTAAGGCACTGTACGAGCACATCCACTCATGCATGAACCATGCCATCCCAAATAGAACCAAAATGCTCTCATCCAAAAAAAGGAAGCCAATGTGGTGGTCCCCTGCCATAAACAAATTTTACAACAAAAGGAAGAAACTTTTGCAGAAAAGAAGAAAATCCCAGGATGCAAAAAACTCCCTTACTAGCCTCAGTAAGAAACTGAGATGCCTCATAAAATCCTCCAAAGCTAGTTACGAAAATAAAATTGCCAAAGATTTCAAAGACAACCACAAAGCATTCTATAACTATGTCAAGAATCTAAATGGCAATGCTCAGATCTGCTCTGAGCTAAAACAGAATGGCATTAAATATACTGATCTGAAGGATATTGCCAATATCCTGGCAGATCGATTCAGTGCCAACTTCACCCCCCCCTCACCCCCTAAATGGCCTATCTCAATACCGGAAGATTGCCAAATTCCAGTAATAACGGCCACACAGGTACAAAACGCACTCTCTAAAGCCAAGAATACAGCATCCATGGGACCAGATGACATCCCGGGCTGTGTACTACATGAACTACAATATGAACTGGCACCTCACCTAAGTGTCATGTTTAATCATAGCCTCACCTCAGGTTTCGTGCCCACTGAGTGGCGCAGAGCTACAGTTATCCCAATCCACAGGGGGGGATCCACCTTGGATCCCGGAAACTACCGTCCCATCAGTCTGACAAGCCTTATCTGCAAGGCCATGGAGCGTATTATCATGGAACTTATAAACAAAGACATTGGCAACCTTCAAACACTGGACCCCACCCAGTTTGGGTTTGTGAAGGGCCGATCTTGTCTCCTGAACCTGATTGACTTCTTTGAATCAGTTTCCAGAGCCATGGACAAGGGTAAGGTGGTCCACACAGCCTATCTAGACCTTGCCAAGGCCTTTGACACCATCCCCCACTCTGGAATCATAGATAAACTTACTAAGTTGGGCATTAAATCCTATGTCACCCAATGGGTTGCTAAATGGCTTACTGATAGAACCCACACTGTAAAAGTAGCCGACTCCAAATCCAGCTCCAGACAAGTGACAAGTGGAGTACCTCAGGGTTCAGTCCTGGGGCCACTCTTGTTTGGCATCTACTTCTCTGAAGTACAGGTCAACACTAAGGGACTCTGGCTAACAAAGTTTGCAGATGACTGCAAACTGGGAGCCATTATTGAATCCCCAAATGATGAGGATACCCTACAAAAGGGCCTTACAGAAACAGATGCTTGGTGCCAGAGCCATGGGCTTAAGCTCAATGCCAAGAAATGTATTGTTATCCCCTTTGGGAAAAAACATGTATCCATGAATTACCATATAGGTGGCAGTACACTAAACACAGAAAGTGTGATAAGAGACTTAGGGACACAGGTGGACAGTAGTCTCACCTTCGATAACCACATCGCCACAACAGTCAGGAAATCCTTCTATGTGGCACACCTCATCATGAAGGGCTTTTCATCCAGAAAAAAGGAGGTCATTGTCCCACTGTACTCATCCCTCATTAGACCCATTATAGAATACAACACCCCATTTGGTATGTACCTCTCAAGACATCTGCAACAACTGGAAAGGCCTCAGAAAAACCTCACTAAAAGAATCACAGGCCTAAAGCAGATGCCCTACGCTGACCGCCTTAAAAAACTCCAGCTATACTCTGTCGCATATCGTCTACTCAGAGGCGATCTCTGCTTAACATACAAGGCCATGTCAAACCCAGAGCTGTTGGACATGCTACACTTAAAGAAATACCAATCCCTCAGAGCTACATGCTCCAGGGATCTAAACCTTGTCATCACAATAAACAAAACATGCTGGAGGGATAGGTTCCTGACCCAGAGACTCCCCAGACTCTGGAATAGATTGCCCATACATGTCAAGCAGAGTGCCTCTTTGGACCTCTTCAAGAGGAACCTTGACGATTGGATAGGAGAAAGGAAATTCACCCCAGCGATCACGTCAGTCGCCCTGCTAGACAGGGGCCCAGGAAAGTAAATAATGTGGGAAGAAATAGCCAGGGAATTGTTATGGCTAGGCTTGTATAGGCCCTAGGGCTGATAGCCTAGTACCAACCTATGAACCTATACATATATATATATATATATATATATATATATATATATATATATATATGTATATATTTATGAGACACCCTAGATTAGTATTGCGAGTAACAATAGGACTATCCTTTGTCCAGGACATCTTAGTTGTAACACTTCTAGGGTTGTGTATTTGGTAATTTGCTCCACGTCCCACATTTTATGTGGGCAAAACTAAAAGAAAACTGAAGAACAGAATGAAGGAACATCTCAATGATATTAGGAAATACAACACTGTGAATGCCTTATTTCGGAATTCAGTTGGTTGTGTTAATTAAAAAAATACCTTTTCTGTATTATAGATCAGGTATCTTTAGACAAATGGAGCGGTGATATTGACAATTTGTTGTTAAGGAGGGAACTTATTTGGCAAGCAAGATTGGATGCCCTCAGAAGTCCAGGTTTAAATGATTATATGTTTATAATTTCATTGCTTAAATATAGGGCCAGTTTATTTACATTTTATTTACATTAAAACAATCAAAGTTGCCTTGGTTATTGTTATTATTTTGTATAACACATGTTATGATTATAATTGTTTAACTTATTTTAATTTAAATGACAATAATATCTAAGAATGACTGGAAGAGGAGTTAAACTGTTTTTTTAAGGTGGTTTATGGATTGAATTTGACAATTTAAGTTCTGGCTATGAACTATTACTAGTAGTATTTTTATGATTATTTTTGCAGAAAATAAATGCATTTAGTATTGATGTTATTGAAGGTTTTATGCTGATGCTTTTGGATAAAAATATTGATCGATTGACAAACTTACATTACATCGTAAAAATTATTTAAAGGAGGTGGGTGGAGTGTGAGACTTTATTCTGATGAAGTTCCTGGATGTTAATAGGTAAGAAAGCATTTAGGGAAAGTTTTTACTTTGAGTGTTTATCTGTATTTCAGTAAACCGCGTGGACTTATTTTGACCTTTGGTGTGGATGATTTGGAACAATACAGGTTTGCTGTGTGGGTACTCAGTATCATGGGTCTATGGAAAACAGTTGGGGGAAGCGTACATAAATAGCTTGTATAACAGTCAATAGCAATGAAACAGGGGAGGGCGGGACTCTGCAAATCAGAAAATCATAAGGGGTGGAGGCCAGAGACACAGCCTTATAAAACAACAGCAGAAGGGTGGACAATTTTTCAAGGAACAAGCAAGCTGGCTACAGAGCCTAGCAATCAAATAAAGTCAATAAATGGTAAGCAGACTATAAAAGCACTGAAGCACAAACTGGTGCAGAGACAATTCCTTCGCTATTGAACATCTACAGTTTAAGGTACCAGACTATGCAGATATTTGCCAGTAACACTGTTTATGAAAAAATGCAGTAATAAATGATTAAGGCACAAATCTGGTAGCAGGAATACAAAGTTCTGTCACAGATTTGAATTAAACTACAAGACTTTGGCCCAGCAGAGTTAAAATAAAAGCAGATAGCTTTACACGTAATTTTACTTTTGGAAATAGAAGTGCAGAATAACTAAGGTCCTTGAACAAACTAAGAAATGCAGTCAGCTAGAAAAGAGAAGAAAATACAAGATAGTATCACCACGCAGGTCACTGTGAGTGCACATAAATACTTAAGCAGTATTTAAGTAATTCAAATAATTTCATTATCTCTTTTTTGAAAAGCTAGTTACTCACAGTTCCACACCTCTTCAAGGCTTGGATAACTGATTATACCATGTTTGCTGCAACAATAACCAACAGGAGAGTCAGCTTATCTAGAGGAGTAGTAAAAGTAGCAGTGGAAGAGATTAACTGGTGAAAAATACAAAGCATTATACCGGGACAATAAAAACCCGACAGCAGTATGTGTTCTTGTGGAAGTCCAACTTAAAACAACTCAACATGAAAAATACTTGTGGCTAATAATCATGGAAAGGATGAACCACAAAGAAAACAATGAAAAAATTATCAGTGCAAGCTGTATTCTGGGCTGTATCTCCAGGGGGTACAGACTCTGGAGAAGAGGTAAGTCTCCTATTCTGTAGATCATTGGTAAGCCCACAGCTAGAATTCTGCATGCAGGTATGGAAACCAGAAAGAAAATGAAAATGTTAAGACAGTGCATAGAGAATACTTCTAGGAAGGGGGAGCAAAGAAAAAGTAGGGGATTCAATGTGGTTAACAAAGTACTGACAGCCAGACAGGTGAAGACTACAGAATGCCATGAGGCCAAGCCAGTGCTTTTGATTCTCTCACTGAAGACTACAAATATCAAAAAATGAGTCATCAAAATGGACACACGTCAGATCTGTCACACAGGTAGATGGTGTGGTGTTACATCCTTTCAGGCAGCCATAAAGCGCCTAATACAGTGATGTAGGGGAAACACTATTCTTTGGAGACCCTCTCCTATGCATTACCATACCCTAGAGACATCACTGTTTATTCCACTTAAGCATGTGCTAAGCTAGGTTGAAATAATGCAGACCACATCTCATAACTGTATGGAAGGTCTAGTTTGTGTTTGCTCTTTGTTTTCTCATTATTTTTATCTTCACTGACAGAACTGGAGGATTGGGGGGGGGGGTACTGGATTGACCACGTGACAACATAGTGAGTGTAGCTGTCAACTGTCTTCATTGGTCTGGCAGTTGGTGGCTTTTTATAAGGCCAGACACTCCAAATGCAAAGATAGAACATATGAAGTGAGACTGGGAATGTACTTGACATTGGAAAAAAGGAAGAGAAGTATTAGCCATGACTTAAGAAAATAGAATTACAATGAAATCAAAAGAGAAAGAAAGTACAGGGGGCATGATCTGCAAACAAAGAACATTAAATTTAACAAAGATTGGTGGGTAAGTGAAATTATCCACTAGAATGGATGATGAAGAAAAATCAATGTAGGTATTCATGAAGGCAAGGTATGAATGATGTACTGGAGGTAAAGGCAAGACACTACAGTTGCATAAATAAACTTACCATAACAGTAGATGTTGGAATGATCACTGCTGCAGTAGCCTTATGCATATTGGTTATATCCTGCATGGGATATAACAGCTGGCCAGCTTCCAAAGCTTCAGGGCACCTTCCATTCAACCAAACCGTCAGTCAGCTCGAGCTGATCCGATAAAAAAGATAGGTTTGGGCGCCAAGCCCTTCAGAGCTTTCATGCCAATAGAAACAAGAAGGCCTTGAAAGGGTAAAACTAGGAACAATAAAAGTAAATGCCCACATCCTGACATAAACAACACACCAAAAAACAAGATGGATGGAGCTGCGGAGCAGTTAGGGCAGCAGTGATCATTCAAACATCTACTGTTATGGTAAGTTTACTTACACAACTATGCTCATCATTTTCATCACTGTTGCAGTAACTTTAGTAATGTGGGTAGACTGCCCTAGCTTAGTACAATTGAGAGGTGGAAGAAGGGTCCAAGAGCCCTGGAAAATGTTCCTAACAAAGCCTGATCTAGACCTAGAGAAGGAATCAAGCTTGTAATGCTTTGTAAAAGTATGTACAAAAGACCAAGTTACTGCTGCTAGAATACTTCTAGAATCCAACCCTTTCTAAAAAGACATAGATGAAGCCAAGGTCCTGGTAGAATTTACCTTGACCCTGCCTGGACTAGTTTTGCTGCAATGAGTATAACTAAAGGTAATATCTTGAGACAACTATTTGGAAATTTTCTGCTTTGACACAGGATGTCCCTTCCTCTTACCTTCATATGAAATTAGTAATTGATCCAAATATCTGAAAGATTTAGTTCTGTCAAGTTAGTACCTCAGTTGTCTGTGGACATGCAAGGTATGGAGTATCCTTTCTTCCTCATTTTTAAGTTCAATAAAGAAAATGGGGAGATGGATAGTTTGGCTTAAACTCGGATACCACGTTAGGCATAAAAGAAGGATTAGTTCTCAAAAAACCCTGACTCTGTGGAAAATAAGATAAGGTTGACTCACCATAAGAGCTCGCAACTTAGATACCCCTCTTGCAGAGGTCAGAGGAATCAGTAAAACTCTTTTCCATGTTAAGAACCTCAAGTAATTCAGATTAACTGGTTCAAATGGAGCAAATGTTAGCTTCTCTAACACAAAATTAAAATCCCAAGGAGGGAAAACTGGTTTTCCTGGAGGCTTTTTATGCAAAAACACTTTCTAAAATATTTTGACATGAGAATGCATTAAGAAAGGAGGATCCATGGGCAGACACCATGAAATGACAGATAAATGAACCTTGATACAGGAGTAAGAAAGTCATAGGATAATGACTCACACAAATATTATAAAACCAGAGAGCAACTAGCATTAAAAGGGTGTTGGTTATGTTGTTGGCACCAGGTAGAAAACCTTTTCCATTTAATAATATATGATTTTCTAGTATCCGGCATTCTTGCCTCCATTAGTACCTGCTGCATGTCCTTGTAAACCAATGCCTAAAGGGAATTAAAACCCTCTTGTCCAGGCAGTCGAGTTGAAGTTTTATGGGGTTGCGGGTGTATCAAACACTCCTGATCTTCTGTGAGTAGACCCAGTCTGTGAGGAAGGTTGTAGTAACTACCCCAGGCCATTTCCAAAAGAAGAGAGAACTACAGTTGCCTGGGCCAGAAGTGAGTCACCACAATCATCTTGTGGGATTCCTTCTGAATCTTCAGAAGTGCCTTGGATATCAGTGAAAAGTTGTTAAAAGCATACAGGAACATTCTTGTCCAAGGAAAAGAAAAGGCATCTGTCTTCTAAGAGTTCTTGATGGAGTCCTGGAGCACACAGTTGTGATCTGACAGAATATAGGATGCCAGTAGAGTGAGACTGTGCTGTGAAACTGTATCGCAAGTTAACATGGCTAGTCAGCAAAGGGGGTATGACCTGGTTCTCCCTTCCTTGTTGATGTACCACATGGCTGTGATATTGTCTATAACAACTTGAAGAGGTCCTGGGGACCGAAGATGATTTAAAGAGTTCAGTGCCTTGATCAGGGCAAACATGTCTTTTATATTTATGTACTTGCATCTGTCCTTGGTGTCCCACATACCTGGCACTTTTATCCCTTCTGAAACTGCACCCCAAGTAAAGTCCAAGGCATCTGTGGTGACTTGTTTCTTTAGAACAGAGAGGGAGAAGGGGACACTTAAATTTAAAAATATTTGCTGTCTCCACCAATTGATTTGTCTCCTGAGAAATCCCAGAACTTGGATGTGAAAAGACAAAAGATGTTGATGCTGGGACCACGGAGACTTCAGATACCATTGAATCTTTCATATGTGGAGTCTTACTGGGGTATTATGATAAGCACAGATGCAAAAGACACAAAGGCATGGAACCACCATGTGCTGGAATCAATGATTTATTTAGCGCTTTCGTCGGTTGTGAACTCTGACTTCTTCAGAATCTGAAGAATCAGAAGATTCTGAAGAAGTCATAGTTCACAACTGACAAAAGCGCTAAATAAATCATTGATTCCAGCTCGTGGTGGTTCCGTGCCTTTGTGACTTTTGGTTCTTGGAGTTTAGCAGTTTCTGTATAAGCACAGATGCCATGGGACCCAAAATCCAGATGTATTGCCTCGCAGTGACCGAAGTCTGAACGGAAAACATTAGAAATAGATCTAGATATTGATCTATTTACTCCTGTGAAAGAAAAGCTCTTTGAACTGAGTTGTCTAACTAAAACCACAGGAACACAACCCTATATGGAGTCAAAGAAGTCTTCTGAATGTTCTCTTGGACTCCCAGCTTGTGTAAAAGATCTCTCACCCAAGTGAGAGATTCCCGAAGCTGTAAATACTCCACAAAGCTAAGCAAATTGTCTAAATATGGAAACGTGGATACCCTCCAGACTACAATGAGCTACAACTGGAGTTAGACAATTTGTGGGCACTCTTGGTAGAGTGGAAAGTTCAAAGGGTAAGGCAAAGAACTGATAATGTGACAGAACCTTAAGAAGTGTCTGAAGTCTGGATGAATAGGGATGTGATGATAAGCATCTCTGAGGAAATTTAAATGAGGTAGAAGAGGTTTTGTGAAGTGACATCTTTCTGAACTTGGGCAACTATCACAAACATTTTTAGGAAATAAAGATCCAGAATGGGTCTCCAAGCATTTTCTTTCTTTGTTCACTAAAAATAAATACCTTTCCTCACCTGGGATTGGTTGTTTGACTCCCTGGGGATGGCATGTGATGAAGGACAAGTGGAAATAAAACTGGTGTGGGAGATGAGGAATTACCGAATGGAAAGGAGGAATTTCCTCCCACTGCCACTTGTAAACTTGATGAATGATCTTCAGAACCCATTTGTCTAAAATGATCTGTTGCCAAAGAGAAAGGTGAAGAACGTCTTTTGAATATTCATTCTGACTTATCGGACTGTGCTTGGTTTGGGGGCTTTCCTGAAATCTTTTTGGAATCCCTTTGCCATTTCTTCTTAAATGACTGTTTACTTGCATTTTGTTGAGACTGATTATTTTGTTTTTTTTTCAATACTGGATGAGGGATAGAGAATCTCTTAACAAACTTGAAAAAGGTGGGATGAAAAATCATACAGATTCCGTGTATCATCTTACCCCTTTCATCACACTTCTTGATCACTTCTGCAACAGAGGAACCAAAAACTAAATTTCTCCCCAAAAGATAATTTAAAATCTCATTTTTTCATACAATCTGGGAGATTCTGAGAAAGCAGCTAGGCAAATCTCCTCAAAACAGTACCAGTGGCCATAGCCATGTAAGAAGTATCAATTGAGCCATACACACTCTGTAAACAATGAGTAGTGAGTTGTACAGCTGAAGAAACTAAATTATTTAAAACAGATTTTTTTCCTCACAAGAAGAAACTGCAGACAAAACATCTCTCATACACAATTAGTCAGAATCAGCTTTAGCATATCAAGCTGATAATTCAAAATTCTGAAAATCAAAGATGCAGAAGCAGAAACTTTGTCTCCATCCTTATCATTATCAGTATTCTTCGCATAATTATCAGAACAAGTAGGATTGAAATTAATCGTTTAGCAGCAGTAGGATTAACTAAAGCTATAGCTGCTGGGTCAGGTTTGGGAAGCAATAATGCCCAACAGGGGGTGTGTTACTGTGTTCAAATAATGCAGGCTTGGGAGTGTTCTGTGGCCTGATGCCATAGACGATAATGTACTTACAGAATAGGCTGTTTTTTATTACTCTCTCTATATTCTTCTTTCTTTGTTTGTTTTTTTTTTTTACTTGCTATAGTATATGTAATGGCTATTGGAGGAGTAATTCTACATCAAAAATACAAGTTTTGCAGGTATTTAATGTCTGTAAACTCACACACACACAAACACACACACACACACACACACACACACACACACACACACACACACAGACAGACTGACCAACTTACAAATATATGGGTCTACTTCTAAATCCTGTCATTTCAGAATCCCTAAGATGGAAATATTGAGACGAGAGGTATGAAACTTAAAATACCAAACTGCGTAAGTTTTCCCAGGGCAAGTAAACACTTGGCCAATGTGGGGAATTATACCCTTTTTCCACTGTAGTGCGATACCGGAGTTGGTATATACAGTTAGGGGGTGTGTGGGGGGCATAGCCTCCCGCCTAGGTGGGTTTCAGATAGTGCGGTTTATTTTATTGTTGTGTTAGGCAAGTGCTTACATAACCTGGGAAAACTTACGCAGTTCGGTATTTTAAGTTTCGTGATTTTCATCTTGGCACTTTCATCTTTGGGTTTCTGAAATTATGGGATTTAGAAGCAGATCCAAATATTAACACAGATTCCTAAATACAGATAGGAAGACAGATTTGCTTATACATAGGAACACATATGCACACACACACACACACACACACACACACACACACACACACACACACACACACACACACACACACACACACACACACGCACATAACAATTATAGCCATTTTACTGAGTGAAAACATCCTCAGTTGTCTGCATGCATGCAAATGAATAAATGTACAATGTGAGTTACTGCAGCTGCCCCCAACACACACACACACACACACACACACACACACACACACACACACACACCTTTACTGTCTCTACATTTTCCACAGTGTTTTCCTGCACATCGATTTGTCTCTAAAGCAATGAAGATTAAAGTCAGTCAGTTCTGGATACTAATAATTTCATATCTTTTAATTTTTAATGTTGCAATGGACTGGTTGTTGCAGTCAGAGCTGTAGTTTTCTCTCTTTCTCTCTTTCTGTCTTTCTCACAATGTCATGCACACATGCAGTTACACACAGACAAGCAAACACACACCTTTCTCTTTTTTAAATATATATTAACACTTCTATGTTTGCACTTGCTAAATAGAAAAAGCACTATTGATCAAGTATAAAAATGTCTGTTGTTGGTATTTTAATTGTCTGAGCTTCAATGCAGGTTAATACACTGCCATGAAGAAACATTTTTAGTGGGCATTACCTGTACATTGAAATAAAAATAAAAATAAAAATAAAATTACCTGTACATTAATACCCTGCTGAAGAACGTTCATTCTGCAAGCAGAGTGGCTATGTAAGATCGTTCATTCTCTAAAAAAAAATTAAAAGACTGAGGAAATGTATACATTCTTTCTCCCTTTTGTAGGGGCAGCTGGTTGACTATCAGGAAAACTGCAGAAAGTGACATACACATTCTCCAAAGCTGACAGAGCTGGAGAAATGGGTAACATTTCTGAAAATCCCTTCTACAACAGCTCATAGTATTTTCTGGGGACTGAGAAACCTGTTGTTTTGTTTTTTTTTAAAGCATTGAGACATTATAGAAACAGTCTCAAAGGAAGATAAACCTGCATAGGGAGAATCAGAAACTGAGCTCTCCTCTGAGTCTGAATCAAAAATTCGAGGAGACAACCCTCCAGATTCAGAATCTTGAATGTCTTCAGGAAAAGAGGTATCCCTCTTTATTTTATCAGAAACTACCTTCCAGGAAGGATCAATAGCTTAAATTAAACCCCAAGCCAGACCCAGTAAATTACTCCTGTCTAAGGAAATTTGAGGAGTAGTAAATACATATTTAGATTTTCTTTTTGACAGGACAAATGGGGCCAACTTATTATTAATGGCAGCAGCAGCTTCCCCAGGGATGGGCACAACATTCTGTCAAAACAGGGAACATTCTGTTCGCTTTCCTAGGACTGATAACAGTGGTTTTCCCTTGTCCACTGAAGGTACCCCAACAGCCACATGGGACATGGCTAACCCCTGGTCCTTAGTGACTATAGCTGCTACACTAAAGGGATCTGGATAAAAGATGAGTGGTCTGAGAAAAAAACAATGGCCGCAGAAGTGTCATTCACCTGTGTATGAGGCAAATTGCTAACCTGCTGTGATGGCAAAGACTGTTTGCTTAACTTTTTCTTTTTGTGTCTGGAAGAGGGATTGACAGTGAGATCAATAGTTTGTTCCATGGTCAAGATGAAAATGGTGTCTCTTTTCCAGGGAAAATAAGCAGCAAAAGATGGTAAAAACTAAATATCTTTAAAAGTCATTTTCTTCACACAAGAACACGGTAAAAAGCACTTTAAAACAAATTGTCAGCTCCAAAAAGTAAAATAAACACAATTTCTCTACAGAAAAAAAATTCAGTTACTTTATACAACTTTTAAACTGACAGGAAAAAAGTGTGCTCTCATTTAAAAGTACAATACAGTTTCATGACAGTCTATTAAAAGACAAACTCCTAGCTTACAAATAACTTTCCTGAACAGGGAAGTATTAATAACAAAACATTTTTAAAATGGAACTTTTTTTCCCCAGAGGGAATTTATCTGCCTGAAAAAGAAAGAGCACAAGCCGACCATCAGTCCTTGAAAGCCTCAGCGAAGCATATTCTTCAGGGACAGGAAAGCTCTGAAGGGCATGATGCCTAAACCTGTCTTTTTAGTCAGCTCAACTCCAACTGACTGATGGTTTGGGCACATGGAAGGTGCCTTGATGATCTGGAAGATGGCCAGATATTATATCCATAGCACTATATAACCCATATAGTGCAGACTACTGGTACAGTGATCAATATGATGAAAATCATGGTGTTAGCTGCAAGACTTAGGTAGACTAGATGGAGCAAAAGCATGTTACAAAAGTGGCTATTATATCAAGAAAGGAAAATGTAAATAGGGACTCCATTTCAGGAAAATTATTGCAAGTTTGCACACATGTTCAAAGTCAGTTTCCCACAATTGCTTCTGATTCTGCTATACAGCTATAGTTGAACCAAGATTTCATATAATGTAAGCTAAAAAGTTTTAGTTCTGCAGTCCAGAAATAACTGTTGCACGTTTGTTCATGCTGTTGACTTCATGCTGAGCATCATAAAGCATGTACTTGAAGTGGTAATTGTACATGCAGTAAATATGATGCAGCTGTTAGCCTCCGCAGTTTTCTTTTGACAGCTCATGACCACCTGATGTCTCATTCTGGTTCACTGCTGGTCAGTCTTTCTGAAGATGAGGCATTTATTGTGTTCTGGCATGTCAAGCTGGAAAACAGAATGTAAGAAGAAGGTAAGGAGTGGCTTTGCTAACTATAATATAAAAAAAATTGAAATTATTCTGTTTGACTGCCATTTGGTTTTAATTATAAGATATTTACAGAGCTAGAGGTGCTCTCAAAATTAGCACATTCCTTTTTGAAGGTGTGTCAAAAATAAATTCTAATATCTTATTTAGAATCCTGCAAGTTGTTTTAGTGAGCATGTTTTAGCGGTACAACAGGGTTTATTTAAGCAATATGCTATGCCTGGGTGTGAGAAATGCTGGATTTACCCACGGTTGATGTGGTTTGGTCACGAGGGCAGAGCCCGAGTGGCCAAACAAAGACAACCGTGGGTAAATCCAGCATTACTCACATCCAGAAATGGGTTATTGCTATTATACAATGACATTATTTAAGAAAGAAAATACTTACTTTTCTTAAATAATGGCATTGTATAATGCCTCCATGCTGCCCTTCCGCAGCTGTCTGGTATTCTGCGGCAGTTTTGATGTACTGCACATGCGTATGCTTACGCAGTACATCAGAGTTGTGGGTGGAAGCAACGGAGAAAGCAAGATCTCTGTTGCTTTTTAGAAAGTGTCTCGCTATGTTAAAGGAGTTTAACATAGTGAGACAGCTTTAAAAAAAAAGCAATGGAGATCTTCCTTTCTCCGTTCCTTTTTTTTTTAAGCTGTCTCGCTATGTTAAAAAAGTGTCTTGCTATGTTAAAGGAGTTTAACATAGCGAGACAGTTTAAAAAAAGCAACGGAGATCTTCCTTTCTCCGTTGCTTTTTTTAAAGCTGTCTCGTTATGTTAAACCCATTTAACATAGCGAGACAGCTTTAAAAAAAAAGCAACGGAGAAAGGAAGATCTCCATTGCTTTTTTTAAAGCTGTCTCGCTTTGTTAAACTCCTTTAACATAGTGAGACACTTTCTAAAAAGCAGCGGAGATCTTGCGTTCTCCGTTGCTGTAACAAAAAAAAAAAGACTTATACTAATGGAAAAAGGTCTGGCCGACCGGACCTTTTTCCATTAGTATAAGTCTGATTTACAATGTGCACGCTGACCAATAAGCATGCACATTTTGGAATATTAATAGGGGGGGTCGTTGTATAATTGCTGTGTGTTCAGGATTACTCCAATGGTCTATCTGAACATCAGACATGCAGCTTTTGCACAGCATGGCTGCTGCTCTGCTCCCATAAACATAGAATAAGGTCAGATATAAAGGGTGTGGCATGCTGAACAAGTACAGAGCACAACTCATTGCTCACTTTGTGGCTTTCTTCCCAAATATCATTCAGCACTAACCTGTTTATAGCAATGTGCAACAACGATGCAGTAAAGGAGAAGAGAAGATACAGGGAACCAATACAGGTACTGCAAGACATACATGAGTATATACAAACGATGTGTGCATGGTACAAAAATATTAGGGTACTTCCAGCCCACAGAATGATATCATAAATAGTCAGACTGAATTGATGACGGACTTTGCTACATGGATGTTGACTTCAGCATTTGGCATGGATTACCTAATGACATTTAAGGAAGAGTATTTTAATTCCACACTATGGTCCCTTTCATAGATTAATGTTTTCATTCATGAAAGTGACAGGAAGAACCTTTCTAGCATGGTCTGCACTGTCATCAGCTGGCATCAATTCAAAATGTACACTTTTACAGCCTCCTATGTGGTAGAAGGAAGCACACAGGTCACAATAATGCTGCTTTTTTGGACCAGAGAACACTGTCTTCTAGTGATCCCTGTAGCAGCAGTAGGATGTAACACTGCTAACTAATTTACTTTTTATGTGGAGGTCAGAGGTTTGTCATTTTTAGTGAGTATGATGTCTGAGATTAGGAAAGGGTGCAGCTGCATTTCCTTTAAGCAGGATGAGCATGGAGTCCACGTGTGTCTCTTCATGCATTGTGAAAAGATAAGTGCAACTGTGATTAGCTTTAGTGTGACAGGTAACTGGGAAATTTCACAATAGTATTCTGTTGTAAGGTAGCATGTCTGTGACTACATTCATGATGCACTGCTACTTGTGCCTCCCTCATGTATCCAGTGTTTTGTTAAGTGATTTTCTCTAAACTGTTTTGTTACAGAAAATGCCGTGTATGTGAATGGTTGCATCAAGTCTTGTTTCTCTGTGTTATATCAGTTGTGACAAATATGAGGCAAGTCAAATGCTTTCTTGGGGTAGTAATGGTGACCCTAAACTTTTGCAGTAACAATAAAATCAATCGACCCCAACTGCCAAAGGTGTCCCAAAGTGGTATAACAAAGTAGAAACTCTTCAGGGCACACCACCACGAACTTGCATTGTGTCTACAGTGATAAAAAACACTCTTTATTCAAAGAAAAACAATAAAAGTGTTAAAAACACTTGAAATTCCCAGCTGAGATAAACACTTTCAGCTTTAAGCCTTCTTCAGATCATAAATAACAAATGCTGGGTAAAAACATACATATTGTGTTGCAGCCAATCCAGTGGCTTAAAATATTTTTATCCTATCAGCAGTGCACCTCTTAACTCTTTGTCCTTGGTCAGAAGCAAACTCTGCACAGGATCTAGCTTCCAATCAAAATCCTTTGCTGCTGCTGCAGCGTCCTCAATCAGGTACGTATACTCTCTGTTCTTTGCATCTGTGCACTCAGAGAAGGTTAATACCCTATAGTCTGTAAGTACTAATCAAATTCTTTAAGTATTGTTTCCTTCCAAATCACTGGTGCAGCCTATTAGAGTGCGGTTACCAAGCCTTCAGCCAATCTTGTAAACACTGCCATTTCTTCATTGTTCATAAGAAGTTTTCCATTACTAACCTGCTGTAAAAAGCGGACAATGTTAACCTATTAGCAAAAGCTTCCTGGTGGATAAGAGAAATTTTTTTTTTAAAAGAACCACATTAAGCAAAATTTCCTCATTGCTTCATACAAGGAACAAAAGCGTTACAAAGGTTCTCAACCTGATTTTCTACATATAATCTTTGGGTTCAACATAATATTGGTAGAAAAAAATAAATGAATAAAAACATGCTTAGGGTAACTCCTATTATACCCCCAAGTTTACCATATACTTCAGTGGGGAAGTACGGCCATTACAAGGACTGTCCTTATGGTAATTATAAGTTTATCTTGCATTGCAGGATGAAACTGTCATCTTTTATTATTTATTTTTATTGTTTATTGTTACCAAGGCCCACCCCCGATTACAGCCAGAGGATGTAACTAATAGAAACACAACCCATCGGACACTAAAAGTCCCAGATATGTCCTATTAATGAGAGGCTACTAATTAGTTACACCCCTTAAAGTACAAGGGCAGAATCCCTTAGTGAATAGGATAAAGGGGAGTGGGGGAGGGAGGAAATGTACTGACTGACTTGGACAGTCCAAACAATTACAATCTCAAAATTGTGTGGAGATAAAAATATAAGCAAACCAACTAATACTGGATTAATGCTGAAACTGCTTCCCATCTCCATGCCCCCCTGAATATAAAACTCTGTTCAGTCAGAATGTAGCACAGGTCCCCACAACTCACGTCATACCTAGGTTCTCACATACTTATTACAACCTAGCTTAAAGGAATAAAATCAGTTCAATTAACAGTTAAGCATCTGTTCTTTAAAACTGGTTTCAATGGGATCATAATATTAAGACCTGGCGGCCAGTGGGCTTGCAGATTTGTAATCCAACCTATTTCACAAATTTCTGTGAGGTTTTGTATATCTCCCCCTCTATGATTGGTTAATATAGTTTCAAAAGCTCTAAATGTGAATGCATGGTTGGAATTATGCACAATATGGTTTGCTAATGCATTCATCGTGTATTTATGTCTGATGTCTCTTAGATGTTTTAGTATCCTTTCTTTAAACTTCTGATCCATTTTGCCTGTATGATAACCTGGGCATTTCCCACAAGTTGCTAAGTAAACCAGATGTTTGGTATTACAGGTGGCTACTGCTTTTACAGTAAATTAATTTGCTGTAATTAGTAGCCTCTCATTAATAGGACATATCTGAGACTTTTACTGTCTGATGGTTTGTGTTTCCTATTGGTTACATCTTCTGACTGTGATCTGGGGATGGCCCTTGGTAACAATAAACAATAAAAATAAATAATAAACGATGATAGTTTCATCCTGCAAGGCAAGATAAACTTATAATTACCATAAAACAGTCCTTGTAATGGCCATACTTCCCCATTGCAGTACATGGTAAACTTGTAGGTATAATAGGAGTTACCCTAAGCATGTTTTTATTCATTTATTTTTTTCTACCAATATTCTGTTGAACCAAAAGTTTATATGCAGAAAACCAGGATGAGAACCTTTGTAAGGCTTTTGTTCCTTGTATGAAGCAATGAGGAAATTTTGCTTAATGTGAGTCATTTAAAATTTTTTTCTCTTGACTACTAGGAAGCTTTTGCTAATAGATGGCAATTTATAAAGGAAGCATAGATGAACAGGAATAATGAAAATAAAAGTAAAAAAATATTAAAACTAAGTTAAAAAAGTGGTAAAACCACTTCATTAGGTTAACATTGTCCGCTTTTTACAGCAGGTTAGTAATGGAAAACTTCTTATGAACAATAAAGAAATGGCAGTGTTTACAAGATTGGCTGAAGGCTTGGTAACAGCACTCTAATAGGCTGTACCAGTGATTGGAAGGAAACAATGCCTAAAGAATTTGATTGGTACTTACACACTAACGGGTGTTAACCTTTTCTGAGTGCAGAGATGTAAAGAACAAAGAGTATATGCACCTGATTGAGGTTACTGCATCAGCAGCAAAGGATTTTGATTGGAAGCTAGATCCTGTGCAGAGTTTGCTTCTGACCAATGGCTAAGAGTTAAGAGGTGCACTACTGAAAGGATAAAAAATATTTTAAGCCACTGGATTGGCCGCAACACAATATATATGTTTTTACCCAGCACTTGTTATTTATGATCTGAAGAATGCTTAAGAAGCCAAAAGTGCTTATCTCAGCTGTGAATTTCACATGTTTTTAATACTTTTATTGTTTTTCTTTGAATAAAGAGTGTTTTTATTGCTGCTGACACAGCACAAGCTTGTGGTGATGTACCCTGAAGATTTTCCTACAAACATTTACAGTAGGTCTATAAAGCCATAGTATAATCATGGTCTCTTCTCAGATCATCTTTAACCATAACAAATCTAAATAAATATAACCACCCCACACAAGATATAACGCAGTCAGACAACGCCCTCAAACTAAAATCCAACCACAAAACAAAATACAAGCTCATTTAAAAAAGTCTGAAGTAGGTAGGAAAATCAGAGAGAAAAGGAGAGTGAGAGAGTTGATAAGTTTAAGGAGGTAGGTAAACCAGAGAGAGAGAGAGAGAGGCAATTCTCCACATGACAGCTAATAATGATAATCTGCCTCTAGTTATATATCATGGCCATTACCTATTGAGGCTTGAGGCGGTCAAATTCCTGACCTCTGGGTTTACACAGAGTATCTGTAAGTACTGTTTATTTAACTAACCAACTCTAGGAAGAACCTATGCAGTCAGTATAAATGAATACTGAAACTGGGTTGATTGAAAAGAGGCCATGTTGAACAGAACTTTGGAAATAATCTTTTAGCACTGTTGTATATAGACTGGATTTTGTAAACTTGCATATACAAAAGAATTTACTAGAATAGTATTTGTTGAAACAAACTAGCAGTGCATTTGTAAGAAGGCTTCTTTTCCATGATTATTTTGAGTGGCACTACAGATTTAATGCAAAGCAATACAGCTGACAGCAAATACAAGGTAAATTGTCACACTAAAGCTAATCCTATTTATTTTTGCAAGAAAGTAAATTTTTATGTTCATTATTGTAAATTAACCACAGTTTAAAACTTGATAGCTGACATAAATGACATATTTTTCTTAGTAAAAGCACAACAAATTACTACTCTCTCTCTCTCTCTCTCTCTATATATATATATATATATATATGTGTGTGTGTGTGTGTGTGTGTGTGTGTGTGTGTGTGTGTGTGTGTGTGTGTGTGTGTGTGTGTGTGCGTGCGTGCGTGCGTGTGTGTATGTAAACTACACATCTACAACTGAGACATTCAGAACCAAAGAATACCTACACAAGAAAAAAGGCATTTAAATGTAATAAACAAATACATACATACATACATAAATAAATATCTGGTTGTGTTGGGTATAGAAACTGTGATGAGTGATGCAAAGCATACCCCTGAAAATATGGCTGTAATTCATCTCAAATAAAATTATTGGAGACAGTCATAATATAGCAAAGATGGTTTATTATATAAACAGGATAACAGCATCTTGAGAATCAGAACATAAGAATATACAAATGGCAGACTAAATGGCTAATCTATATACACTTACAAAATAGCTAATTTATATACACTCACAAAGTACAAAATCAGCAGTTCCTCAATTTAGGTGGTTCTTTGGAATATTCTGCAATCACAGTTCATTCTTAGCTGACTGTTACATAATTCAATAACCTTTCCCATCATCATCTAAATGAGAATGAATATTCTGGAAGGTTTCTCATCTCATGACAACTGCTTCTTACATTCCCTTGTCCATTAAATTTCGTTATGCTTGACAATACTCTGTTCATGCAGAACATGTTATAAAGCAAGGTCATAGCATAATGCTGGTTTGCTTATCTGTCTCTACAATGTTTCTAACTATGTTTCTACTCATGCAATGTCTGAAATACCTTTTGTTCATACTGCAGCCTAAGAAACAAGGCATGGCTATATTTTCTTATCTCAGTTTGCAGCATCATGTCTGAAATAATTCCAAAGAACACAACTATATTTTCTGTTCTAGCTTGAATAGAAGCAATATCAAAATCAGTGCAGCTTGGCAACAGGTCACTAAACATAGATTAGTAAAGGCATTTATACAGCATAATGAATATTACATTGCACTGTTAACTCTAGTAAATGAAAACTGTTTTTGTACTACATAATGAATGTTCTGCAAATCTATGAAAAATACTAAAGGCACACTATTTTATACTGAGATCTGTACATCTGGAAGATGTAAAAAATAGTGTTAAACCACTTTTGAAAGAAAAACAAAGTTTTATCTCGGTATTCATGTATATATATATATATATATATATATATATATATATATATATATATATATATATATATATATGGATCCCCTTTAGATACCCGAAATCTCACTTCACTGACAAGGAATCCGTCGGGCCGAAATCACCGACAACGCAGATGACCGACAAGGTGAGAACCCAACGGACTCGGTAAGTGTGCGATAGAGTGAGGGATTTAGTGTTAGGGAGCGGACAGGTAAGTGTGCGATAGTGAGGGACTGTAGTTTTAGGGGCGGGTTAAGTGAGTTAGGGTTAGGGTGCAGGTAGGGTGTGTGTGCGATAGTGACGGACTGTGGGTTTAGGGGTGGGTTAAGTGAGTTAGGGTTAGGGTGCAGGTAGGGTGTGTGTGTGATAGTGACGGACTGTGGGTTTAAGGGTGGGTTAAGTGAGTTAGGGTTAGAGTGCGGGTAGGGTAAGTGTGCAGTTGTGTCGGACCTTAGGGTTAGGGTTTGGGTTACGGTTAGTGCATGTATGGTTGTGTGTATTGTCGGTATTTTGTGTTGTCGGTCTGTTGGTGTCGGTGATTTGTGTTTCGGCGTTGTGAGGTTTCGGTTAACTGAAGGGGATCCATATATATATATATATATATATATATAGATATATATAAATATATATATATATATATATATATATATATATATATATATATATATATATATATATACATATGGATCTAGGACTTTTGATCAAAAGATTACAAGCCCGAATCCATTACGAGTGAGCATACTTACGTGAAAGTGCTTTTCACTGAAGAAGCACTTTCGCATAAGTATGCCTGTTGCGGAGGTCGTACTATGGTGCGGATAAGGGAAAATTCACTTTTCCCCACTATAGTGTGATCTCGGAGGGTGGATATTTAAGTAGGGGGGTGTGGGGGGCTGTGAGGGTGCAGGGGGTGCTTGCCCCCCTGCAAAAACATTAATTTAGTGTTGTTTTTTTCTTTTTTTTTCTTTGTTGAACACACTTTAACGAAAGCGCTTTTTCGATGAAAGCGCTTTCATTAAAGTGTGTTCGGTGTGAATGGATTCAGACTTTTGATCTTTCAATCAAAAGTCCTAGATCCATATATATATGTTTATAGATGAAACAAAATCCATGTCAGCAGAACCAGCAGCAAAAAGTCCAATGTTTATATTTATATTAGTAGGCTGCTATTACTTACTGTTCATTATTTATTACTGATTTTCTTTATGTGATTTTTATTCTGTCGTGGGATTCTATTTTGTCATGTGATTTTATAAAGCTCTAAGTCATGTGTTTGTGACAAGTAATTTAATAGGCTGGATTTGGTTTTAAATAGGAAGTGAATGTATTTTAATTGTAACACTGACGAAGAGTCGTGAGTGGCTTGAAAGCTTTGTTGTTTTCTAATAAATGTATTCTAAAGGTTGGGCCAGTGGTTTATTACTTTTGGTATTTTTTTTTTTTTTTTTTTTTTGCCATTTTGGTCCTTTTGGCCACCTTTCTGCCTTTTATTTTCTACATCTGGAAGTGGGCAGAAGTAGGGAAAGGATTTCTGGTTGTCATGGTGAGAAAGGAAAATGTAGATGTGGTTAGAGTCGGAGAGGGAAGAAGCTGAGAGTTGTGTAAGGGAGGTTTTAGGGGAGTGAATTATGTCTAAGAAGTAGTGGAGGAGGAGAAAGAAAGCAGAAAAGGGAGGTGTATTTCTTCACTGAAATAATAATACATCATAATTATAATAAACTAAAGGTACAAAATGCTGCATTATTAGAATTTATATTTTGTTTACAGGGATAAGGCGGACCAGCCATAGCTATGAAAAATTTTCAAACAGCATTATCAACTGGATTTACATCTGACTTTATTCCATGAAATATATTTTTATATGCAATACTCCATTTACATTTTAACTGCTTCATTATTGTTTAGAAAATAAAACATCCCTATTCTTGCAAAAGAGGTAACATGTAAACTAACAATATAATTTTGCTGATCCTGCCTCAGGGACCCCAGTACTCCATGTAACCTTTACCTGGCTTCTGCAGCTTTTCAGTACCTTTAGCAAGTTGCCAGGATCTATGGAGAGTAGCCAGAAAGACAGCATTGTAGCTGACCATTGGTATATGCAGCTGTGGTGACTATTGTTTCAGAGGTGAGGAATGGAACCTTCTCATTGACGCTCATCTGTGAGATGGGGAAGGGAACCCTCACTTTCTGGGTTGAAAAAAGAACCCTCAAAGTAAATCTGCTCCCCAAAATGGAGAATGGTAGCCTTGTGGTAACTAAACAATACTGTGGTGTCAGAGGGGGACCCTGCTGTAAACTTGTCTGCCTGGTCTGAAAAGCAAATCCTCACAGTGGTGTTGCTCTGTGAAGTTGGAAAAAGAGCCTTCATGGTGATGCCACTCTCTGGGAAGAGGAGATAACCCTCACTTCAACTCTTTTCTTGGGTATTAGTACAAAGCCATCATGGTGACTCTGCTCCCTTGGATAGAAAGTGAGCCATGATGGTGACTGGTCAGTGATGTGAGGAATTGAACCCTTGTGATGACTCTGTTCTGCTAACTTGGTAAGGAAACCTTTACAACTCTGCCCTGAAGTTTAGGAAGGGAATTGTCATAGTGAGTCTGAATTCTGGTGTTTGCAAAGAATCCTGATGGTAGATCTACTTCCAAAGACTATGAGTCCATGCTGTTTATGATTATCCTGATCATCACAGCAGGGGCCTAAATTTCATACAAATTATATCCAAACAGAGTAATTTTGTTAAGATATTTTATAATAAATTATTTACCATTCTTTCCAGTCGTAGTGAATTTTCACCTGCCAGTTGGCGCAACACATCAATGTCACGCAGTCCCCACTCAGGATTCCTGGAAACAGATATGAGAAAAGTTTTAGTCACATACTCAGAACAGTACATGCATGCATGCATGCATATAAAATACAGTCCTTGTAAACAGTGAGCAGTCAATACCAGTAAAACATTAATTGTTTCCATCAGTTGAGTGGATTATTTTTTTCCACTTAAAACTGCAGGCATCATGAAGACTTTCCCAGCTTTGATGCAACTCAGGTAAAAGATGATAGTTGCAGCTACTGGCAACTCAGTCCAACCAACCAACCAACCAACCAACCAACCAACCAACCAACCAACCAACCAACCAACCAACCAACCAACCAACCAACCAACTAACCAACCAACCAACCAACCAACCAGACAAGCAAGCAACCAACCAACCAATCATGTGGGGTGCAGCAGAAGCTGGAAAGGGCACAGGTAAATTCTCCCTGTGACGTACTGAATATAACATAGTTGAAAGGTAGCTAAGTGTTACATAAATGTCTAGCTGCTGCATGACAGATACATTGTAGAATTCTTTACAATAATTCATGGATAAAAAGCAATGGACTAACATCAGGAAAGGTGAAGGAAATGTCAACAGATGAAAGTGTTGTATCTGTCTATCTACTGATTGTTCTGGTTACAGTACTTAATTATTCTTTATTTCTTCCCTTGCTAACCCATGCAGAGATTATACATGTGCTTTCTTTATTCTGTTTCTAGCCTTGCTATTGCACCTCACCTGCCCACATTTGGCAACGTCCTACTACTCTGTGTACAAGCACTTCCTAATTGGTCATGCAGCTTATGAGAAGCCTACCCCATAACCTGGCATTGTTACTCACAGTAAGCACTGTCTGCCTTTTTGTGTAAACATTCTAGAGTATTTTTGTGATATTAAGCATTGTTTGCCATTCTCTGTAAAGTTCTAGAGTATTGCCATGACATTAAGTACTGTCTGCCTTTGTAATATAAGTAAGTACTATAAAGACTAAATCTAATACTGCTTCATGGCTCACAAAGGAAACTAAGATAAAAATCAAACTTAGAAATATAGCCTGGACCAAATGGTGAAGAACTAAAGCCCCCCTCGACCAAGTGAGATATCGTCAACTCAGAAATGATACAAAAAAAACTCATTTTGCTAGACAAAAAAAAACTACTACCAGAACCTCCAGTTTACACATAAGTTTTGGGCAGGTACTAACCGACTTCTTCATCCAGGACAATCTACTACCCCAACCCCATCAAACTACACTCATAAATCCCCAGAAACTGTTGCCACTGCCTTTAATAACTTTTTCACTGAAACTATTCAGTCCTTAGCTAACCAACTTACTCCCACCCACTCTAACTCTACCAGTAACACACCCACTTCTCCCCCCCCCTTTAACTTCCAACATGCCTCTACCACTTTTATTCGATCCCTTATCAAAAAACTAAAAACCAACCACCCTTTCTGATAACCTTCCTGCAGAGTACCTACAAAAAGCTGCCGACATCATAGCATTCTCCATCTCTATCCTAATCAATAGAACACTAACTGATGGAACTATCCCCTCAATCTGGAAAATATCCCATGTTATCCCACTCCACAAATGTGGAAGTTCAACAGAACTGTCCAACTACAGACCCATTGCCATTCTCTCACCACTAGCCAAATTAATGAAGATGTGCATTCATAAGCAGCTTATAGACTACCTCATTCAGAACGGTCTGCTTGCCAACTCTCAGCATGGCTTTAGGCCACATCACAGAACCACCTCTGCCCTCCTTTCTTTTACAAATACCATATTCCAAAATAGGAACAACAACAGGCTATCTACAGCCCTCTTTCTAGATCTGTCGAAGGCCTGTAATACGGTCAACCACAAATTACTCATTCATTCCCTAAAATCCATCTCCCTAGATAACCATGCTATTCAGTGGGTCCAATCCTATCTGAATGGCAGACAACAGGGTGTATTATGGCAGGGCAAACTGTCCACCCTGCTACCTCTCACCCTTGGTGTCCCTCAAGGCTCTGTTCTAGGTCTTCTACTCTTTTCTATCTTCATCAACAATCTTCATACTGACATCCCTGATGCAACCTGCATTCTATATGCAGATGATTCTACCCTGATCTGTACAGCCTCCTCCCCTTTAGACCCGCAAACTTTAACACAAAACACATTTAACACAGTTGAAAGTTGGCTCTGTAATCACTGTCTGTTGTTAAATCCCAACAAAACTAAACGGCTCCTCTTTATCCCCACCAGTAGATCCACCCCATTTTCCTTCTCCATAACATCCAACAATTGTACCTCTATCTCTCCAGATGACCATACTAAGCTTTTAGGAGTAATAGTGGACAATAATCTCAAATTTGATCTGCATATCAATAAAACTATAAAAACATTAATAAGAAGCTTGGCTCATTATATAGAAGCAAACATTTTCTAACTCCATTAGCTATGACTGCAATTGCCTGCTCACACCTACTCTCTACCCTGCTATATGCCTCCCCCATACTCTCCAATTTGAGCAAAACTGAACTTAGTAAGATTTCTCACTGTTACAACCATATTTCCAGATTTGCCATAGGCTCAACATATAGGACACATCACTGTCAAAACCTCAGTCTTCTCAGGTGGCTAGAACTGCCTAGCCTACTTTTGTTTAATCAGCTTATAGTAGCACACAGAATTCTGTACCACCCTGAAAATACTCCGGCACTCAAAAATATCATAAAACCATATGGTAATTCAAGGCAACTACAATCATCCATTAAATTGTTGGTCCAAACCCACAAAGCCATTAACTCAGTGAGTGATTCCCTGTTTGCCAATGTTGTTGGTAAAACTTGGAATTCACTTCCATCTAACCTTACCCTCGAACCGTCTTTAAGTCTCTTAAAAAAAGGCCTTAAACAGTATTTTAAAGAGCACTGGCTTTCTCCCTGTACTAACCCTGATTAATCACTACTTATTCAATGCCTTATTTAAATTAATATTGTACGCATCTCTTGCTCATAATAGCTTGCTACAACCTGTTGTTTTTGTATACTATTACACACTGTGTATATTGTGAGCACCTTCTAGAGGGCTTTGTAAATATGTTTGACTCATATCTGTTATGTTCTGTCTGTGTTATCTGGAGCTTTTCTCCCTGGGCCTCCACTGAAAATGGACATATATCCAGTTGGACTATCTTGGTCAACAAATGTAAAATAAAATAAATAAATAAATAATATTCTAGAGCACTGGCATGACATTAAGCACTGTCTGCCTCTCTAACAGTCAATCATCAAATTACTTTGCAGCTGTTCTGTTTCCGTTCTGGTCTCCAATCTTATTATCTGTAGAAAAACACTGGCTTAGTATCTCTATGAATTCTCAGTTAAACAAGTAGAGAATTAAATAATATGACAGATGCAACCTCCATCCTTTGGTTCCATTCAATTGGGTAATGATCAACAACTGAGTGGAAGGTTACTCTGCTGGCATTGTCTGGTTGTTACACTAGTAAGGTGTCTGTCTGCACCACTACTGACTTAGGGTTTTATCTGTTAGCTGAATCAGTGAGGGAAATACAGCAGAAGCCAGGAGTTTAGCAGAGAAGCACTCAGTGTAATAGGGGAATATAACAGGATATCCAGACACAAAAAACATGGCATATAGACAAAACTATCATGTTTCATTGTATGCAAGATGGAAGGTAACACAGAAAACTACAAGCACAGTAACTAACAAAGACTGTAAGTATTACACAGAATGATAAGATAGTAATTCAGGGTGAGACAGCTCTATCAGTCAGAATATTTCTGAGGGTTACAGGGTGTAAATAAGGTTTAACACAGGACTAGACAGGTCCCTGAGGAAGAATGGCACTGAGGGCTACACAGCATGAGCAGGGGGTAAAACAGGGCTAGAATGACCTCTGAGAGGTATGTTACTGAGGTTACAATGTAAATAAGAGGTAACATATAGTGGGATAGGCTACTAAGGGAGGGTGGTAATGAGTATTACACACAATGAGTAAAGGATAACACAAGATTGAAGGATCTCTGAGATGAATGGTACTGAGGCTTTCATAGCATGAGTAGGGGGTAATACAGGACTAGACTGGTCCCTAAAGGGGAAAAGTACAGAGGGTTGCTCAACATGAATAGGAGATAATATGCATGACTGACACATTCCTGAGGGGAGTGGTAGTGAGGGTAACTCAGTATGATTAGGAGGTATTGTAGGTACAAATATCTAGACAGATTCTTTATGTAGATTAATTACAAGAGTTTCACACTGTGAGTGCATAGAGCAGAGATGTAGAAAGCATATATCTGAGGAACAGTGACACAGAGGCTTGCATGTGGAATGAGACTGTTATGTATATGTCTAGGGCCTATTCAAACTAGGCCTGAATAGTGCCATAGGCATTATGGGAACTCTATTTAAGTGTGAGCCTGTCATCATTAATGTACTATTAATGTGCTACTGACCACATGTAAAGTGCAGCATACCTTTTCTGTAGAGAAATGTCTAGTTCAGCATTGCATTTCGGACTGATGATACCATTGATAGCAAAAGGCTGTGAAGTCAAGAGAAACAAAGAGCAACAGTAAAGTTAGGTTAGGAGACTAAGATGTTATATGCCATCAGGCACATAGTAACACTCTACTAACTATTCAAAATACACCTTTAATGATTTTATCACAGTCAGCCTGAATATTTACTTGATACACTTACACTGCATGTGTGACTTTATACCTTGTAATTAGATCTAGATGTCTTCTGGAATACATTTTTAGTGTCTTTTGAACATTTTGCTCCTGAGTGTGTGCTTTGAGTGACCCCTTCACTGTTTCAGGCAGCCAGTGTAATTGATGTTTGTGTGGCTGTCAAATTAACAGTTACCCTCTCTTAGTACTAATATATACAGAAAATCTCTTTGTAGGGTTGCAGACTATTGCACGGTATTCAACGTTCAGGTTGGGGAAACAGGATATATTGCTGAAAACCTATCTAGCTTCCACTTACAAAATGTGAAGCTTGATATATTTAAATGTGAATGTTTACAAGATTTTTAAAGCCTGTAGCCAAACTTCTACCAACTCTCAGCTCTCAAACGTATCTGACCTATTTTGTCTCCATTGCAACAGAAGTGTGTAGCATTGATTCTGATCTCCTGCACCCATCATAAATATAGGTAAGCTAATTCTGTCAGCTTCTGTTATAATACTGTGCTACTAAAGACGGCAGTGCATTGATGATATATGTCATAGTATATGTCTCATTATGCCTGGATTCCCTTTGCTCCCCTACCCTACCCCCAATTCTCACCCACCCCCTCATATTCTAATATTATTCTTCCTACATACACATTTCACTTGTGACTCTTATTCCAAAACCCTCCCCAAATGACCTTACTACTTCTATACATATACTTTGTTTCTTGTTTTCTATTTCCCTATCTCCATTTAATTAGCCCCATTCACAACTATCTTTCTCCCTCCCATACTGCTTTGGACTATATCCATTCATAATCACTATACTCTCTAACAGTACCTATCTATTCCACATTGTATCTTTTTTCCCAAATCAACCCTCATTTTTTCTTATTTTGACTATATCATTATACTTTAGCATTTCATACCCCTCTATTCCTTACATTGTATTGAAGATACCAGGACAACCTAATTTTCTTATTTTATAAAAAATACTTCTCTCCTTACCTATCCTCTACCAGCTTTAAGAATCTACAATCACTAAATCTCCTACTGTCTTGCAACTTCTTGTTTTCTTCTTCATTGCTACTTCCCCACTAGCTGACATCTATGAAATACAGATTCCTCTACTTAATTATGTTACTTTTCAGCTTATCCTCTATTCTTCTCCTCCTGCTGTACCATCTTTCATCCTACCATGACTCAATAATATCTCTCAACATCCGTCCAACTATGTCCCAACCACCTATTCATACTTCCTCTTTACACTCTCTACCAAACCTATTTAATATTTCCCCTGATCTTTATTCCAAATATAAACTGATTAACTACACTTCAACTCAAACCAAAACAAAATTACGTGCAAGAATCCTCTCTAAAATACAAGTCTGTATGATTTCCCAATATACTAAAATCCTTCTAGCAGCAGATATACACTCACCTGGCCTCACCTATCACAATGAACCAAAGATAATTCTCTCCCATACACTTTTCTAACCCAACAACAGCCAGCCCCCAACCCTGGTGATCTAATTTTTGCTGCAATAAATGTTAGAAGCATAAGAAACAAAGCTGTTGAACTACATGCCTGGATTATCCAACATAAGCCTGATGCTCTAGCTGTAACTGAAACTTGGCTTAAACCCAGCATATAAAGCACAATGAAATGACCAACCAAGAAGGCTGAAAATATAAACTTTTTATTTGGTAGCGGCTTTTGTGCGACTTGCACTTTCTCTGACCATAAAACAATAAAAAGACAACCATTTTATATACACCTGTTAAACTACTAAAAATCAGTTAAATAATTAAAAACCATGGCAACTCTATATTATTAATGACATAACTTATGAGCTTTCAGCTCTTGTCTTAAAAGAATATTGTCATTATGTTCCAAGCCCTTGTCTGCCTGCAACACAATGATCCATTTTAATTCATTATATATTCTGTCCTATCACCAACACAACCTCCACTAATATACTTACTGGTTAATTATAATACCATAAACTAAAAACTATGCCCTGCATTCTTCTTCATGTGTTTATTTAGAGCACTCAAACCCACATCTCTACGTATATCTCTGAGATGTTTGAGAACCCTTTCTTTAAGGCTGTTAGTTTTTCCTATGTAGAACGAAGTACATACCATACAAATTGCTAGATAAACAAGATCCCTGCTTTTACAGTCTGCATATAACTTAGGCTCATATTTATTTCTAGTATTAGGATATACATAACAATTCTTATTAGATATAGAGCTACAGGACTTGCAATTATGACATGGGAAGGTGCCATCCCACTCAGATATAACTCTTTGATCCTTACTTTTATCATAACATAATCTTCGTTTCAAAGATAATCCATTTTTAAACAAAACTGAGATGACTCTCCCACTAAATTCTTTAAACTTTCATCAGCTAATAAGATTGGCCAATTCCTTTTAATAATTTTGCACACAGATCCAATATTGTTAGAATAGCTAAGTGTGACCCTAGTATTCACAAAAGCATGTATATTAACATTACTTCTTTCTCTGTCACAATTAGAAAAGTATGGTTTACCTCTAGTGTTTCTCAAACCCCTAATCCGATCAGCTGATCCTGCAATTTCTTTTGGCCTATAGCCCTCTCAAAAAATTCTTTATTAAGCTAATTAAATGCCCCATCTAAACCTGAGGTATCAATATGTAGCCTCAATGTCCTTAAGAACTATCCTGTTAATTCATTTCAATACACATGCCCTGGATGCATGCTCATGTGGAGTAACTAACTATTTTTCCAACAATCTTTTCTAAAAATTATAGTACCCGATCCACAATCCATATTTTTAAAGATCTGTATATCAGGGGAATCAATACAATCAAAAGAATATTTTACAGTAAACTTCAAAAAGCTGGTACTCATATTAAGCTTATCTACAAACTCATTCAAATGTTCTGTTGTTCCATCCCATAACAGGAATACATCAACAAATCTCTTGTAATATATTATATTCTTTTTAACATCAGTAGTATTCAAGACATTTTCAGCTTCCCATAACACCATAACCATGTTGGCATAGCTACTAGCACATGGAGTGCCCATAGCTACACCTAACTTCTGTAAATAATACTCATTATCAAAAATAAATACATTATGCTCCAATATAAGAGGGAGAAGGGTACAAATCAACTTAATCTGATTGTCAGAATGCCAACTATTCGGAGTGAAAAAAAATCTGACTGCATATATACCTTTATCATTAGGTATTACCGTAAATAGGGTACATACATCCAATGTCACAAGAACCAAATCTGTACAGTTATCTGGCCCAGTATAAATGACTCCAAAGTTATACCTGCTGGCTATAATATCATCTGTAATGACCGTATAAAGACTAAAGATAGTGGTATTGTTTTAATATTTCCCAACACCTACCACATTTCCCCTTACAGCAAACCAATACAAAATTCAGTTCAGCAGAGCTTCTTATGACTTTCCTCAAAATAAACAATTGTAAACAAATATGACTGTCCTTTACATCCCCCCTGGTGATAATATAGCTATACTGGAAGATATCCTACATTGGATATCCATAAAATTTCCACAAGAAAAAATACTACTAAGTGATATGAATGTCAATTGGTTGGACATAAACTCTAACTCCCCCACATCTAGAATGAACTTATACGGATTCACACAACTAATCAATAGCCCCACACATTATAGCATGACATCAAATTGTCTATTAGGCTAGATCCTAGTACCAGATCCTAGCAAATACTCCAACACAGGTACAATATTAGACTCTCCCAGTGATTATCTTCCAATCTGTATGACCAGACATCTCACACATCCAGTTAAACAGCATATTTATAAAATAGCACGCAACCTTTCCATGTTTAACCCAGAAATGTTCACTACTACACTATTATCTGTTAAGTGGAATTTCCTAAAAATCCTCTTCTTAGACTATGCTGTAAATTAATTCAATACAAGTTTTCTAACTATCCTAAATAGCCCTGTACCTCCGAGAAGGAACAGACTAACAGCAAATAATGCAATTTGGCTATCCAAAAAGAGTAGAATGCCAAGAAAGAGAAAAATGGAAAGAATGTCAAAAATATAAAACACCTCGTCTTGAAAACTTCAGAATGCTTCACAATCATACTGAAAAGCAAATAAATGAAGACAAAAACTATGCTATAATAAATGTTAGAATAATACTAAACATAACCCTAAAATTTCTGGACATCCATTAAAGAAATCTTACTTCCCAGTCAAAAATTCAACCCAAACCCCTCTCCTGATAACTCACAACTTGAAACTACAATACAGTTCAACTCTCATATTATAGATGATATACCATCTCTAACCAAGGATTCCTCAGTATCTAATCCCAACCCTGTCCAACAGTCACATGTCACTACATCCTCTTTCACATTCAAACCTTTGCCCACATCTTATATAAAAACTACTCTTATACAAACTTAAACCATGCCCTTCTTCAGCTGATGACCTTCCAGGCGAGTACCTAAAATAGCAGCCAATAGCATTGCCTATCAGGTCTCAATCATTATAAACAGGTCAATTCAGGAATCCCACATTCCCTCTCTCTGAAAAAAATCACACATTATCCCTCTGCACAAAGGAGGACATTCAACAGACATTATTAACTGTAGACCCATAGCAATCATATCTCTCCTCACCAAAATACTTGAAAATGTATTCAAAAACAATTGCTAGACTATCTCCTGCAGGAAGAACTCCTATCCCCTACACAACATGGCTTCCATATTTCTCACAGTACCAGCACTTCCCTTCTAACCTATACAGATACTGTCAATAAAGCTAGAGATAATGGCAAGCTAGCCTTTTCCTTATTTATAGATTTGTATAAAGCCTTTGGCACAGTTTGTCACAGCAAACTTCTGCTTTAAATGTCCTCACTAGGTGTCTCTCAGCCCACCCTTCTGTGGTTCAAAAGCTACCTGTCCAATAGGTTTCAGTCAGTGAAATGGCACTCCATGCTCTCTCCTTACCTCCCAGTTACCACTGGTGTACGGCAAGGCTCTATCCTTGGTCCCATCCTCTTTAACATTTTTACCTTCACCCTCTACACAAATGATTCCACTCTCATGTTCACATCTGGCAACATGGCACCTCCAAAAAATTACTCAGGAAGCTTTAGCAGCCACTGAAACATGGCTTCGTAACTCACAACTTGTGCTCAACCCAAAAAAGACCAAACTACTACTTTTGCCCCAAATCTTTCTCTCTCATGAAAAAACAAAATTTAAAGTCCTCTCTCTTAATACTACAACCATGGAAAGTCACTTTTCATAGCAAATTATTATGGGTAATAGTGGATAATACTCCTACATTCACCTTGCATATACAGAATTGCATAAGAAAAACTCATCAAAAACTAGGGATGCTTTAGAGTCAAAAACTTTCCCATGGACACAATTAAAACTACACTTGCCACTACTTATCTCCTCCCCACACTTCTTTATGGCACTCCCATCCTCACTAACCTCCAGGCTTCACAAAAATTAGAACTTGAATAATGCTATAACAAAGTTGCTAAATTTGCAGCCAATACACCTTTCAGAACTCACCACTGTATAACATTGGTTAGAAGTGCCTCTTCAACTAACATATACATAGCTTCTTCCCACCTGTAAAATTATGCATCATCCATCTGCCTGTCCAGCACTAAAAAAACATTCTACACAACTATGTTCCCAGTTGGTCACTGCATTCCAGTGACCAAAAACTCCTGTCTATCTACAAACCTAACAAATCTGCTGAGTTTTGTCTGCACTTGTACAAGGTTGCTAAGGCCTGGAACGGCTTACCTGCATCCATCAGGTCAATAACCTTCCTTTCATCTTTCAAAACCACTCTGAGACTTCCTTTCTAAAATCTGGCTCTTTTCTTGCTCAAAACCAGGATAAACTATATCACTAAATGTGAACAGGTGCCTTTTCATTTTTTATAATTTTACTCTCCCTTCTTCACTTACTTCCTTACTTCTATCAAATTCTCTTTCCTGACTTTTTTCTCTAAATATGCCATAAGTCTATTTTTCCCTTACTTCATATTGCAATTCCTGTTTGTATTAGACTAACTTACCTTTAATTTCTGTACAAACTGTCTACAATTTTTCTAAATATTAAATGATTGTCATATAACTTGTAGGCATTCATAACCAATGTTTTTATACTATGTTTAATTTATTATAATTATTTAAACTGTAGATGTTTTTGTTTTATTTTATAGACTGTAAAATTATTGTTCTTAAAATGTTTCAGATTAACTTGAAGATTTTCTCCCTGGGATTCTGCTGAAAATGGGCTTCTACCCAGTTGGACATTCCTGGTAATCAAATGCCAATCAATCAGTCAATAAATATTATAGATATCAGTGTTAGAATGATGCACTGTTAAAAGTGACCATAAAGTCTGTGTATAGCACAACTGTTTTGGGGGACACTTTGTCCCTCCAGTCATAAGTTCCCCTCCCTGAAAATCAGCCCAGTTGTTTCCTATCACCAGGCAAGGATCACCTGGGAGGGGCCATCATTAAAGAAATCAGTAGGAGTGGATCAGGTTTTTCTCCATTAAGCCCTACCTCATGTATCCACACAGTGACAGCCCATAGATGGGACACATTGTGGACATCAGCACTGCACTTGTCCTTATTTCCATAAAGGTTTGATGTCTGCAAAACACCCCGTCCATCCATATGAGGCACCATGAGGTGGTTTGCCTGATAATGAGAGTGCACATCCTTCTTGGCCTATGACATCAAGTGTCCAAGTTCCTATTCAAACTATGTTAACTGGGCCAATTGCCAGGGCTCTATCTCTGTCTAAGCCACTGGCACAGGCCATTTATGTACCAGGACTTGATGAAAGGGAGAATCTTGGGAAGGTTTATTGCTTACATTTGATAAAGCTTCAGCAGGAGTCTATTATTATGAGAAAGGACTTGATGGATCTAAAACTGCATAAATCAGAACAGTGAGTCAAACAGTATTGCAGTTCCTGTCAATAAACTCAGATAATTTCTATAAAAAGTCTTTTTTAATCTTCATTTTCTTTTTCAAATAAAAATATGAATTTGCTTTTTAATTAATATAAATACAAAAGAAAAACCTGCTAAAATTATAGCAGTAAACTGTAAATCTGTGAGAAAAAGGCACATACACAAACAAAATGCTATTTGCTTCTTTAGACACACTTTAGAGTACAGGAAAACAAATCTAACAATGCCAGCCATGCTTGTCTTCAATTTATAGACTATTTCTTAGACTTACCACTTAGTTTGAAAAACATTCAAAATTTTCTTAACATCTAAAAAGCATTTAAGAAGACCAAGGAAATTCATATGCTGTTAATGTTAAGTTTAATTACGACTGAAAATATGTTTATAAAGGTGATATGGTTGTAATATAATATTTTACTAGTGGTGAAGAAATCCTTATAAGGGTGATATGGTTATAACATAATATTTTCTGCTGTTGAAACAATCGTTGTAAGGATGATATGGCTGTTGTGTAATTTTTAATGGTTTTGTAGAGATCTTTATGAGGATGAGGAGGTTATGGTTGTGATGAAATATTTTACTAGCTTTGAAGAGTTCCATATAAGGGTGATATAATTTTAGATGCTTATAACACTGCCATCCTTAAGAGTCATCCAATACATCCAGGTTCTCCAAAATTAAGCATGAACACTCTAGACTATTAGGTATAATGGCTTATTTCTATAAGCTAGTTCCATAATGGGGATACCATCTTACAGGAACATAAATGCAAAAGACATTCGGCCAGATTCAATAAAGTCTACATGGTCTGTTTACATCGTGTGCACATTGCACCATGGCATGCACATGGTAGCACACTGTTTTAGATTCAGTAAGTGGCTCTACACAGTGTGCAAACAAGGTAAGCACCATGGCATGCTAATTACAACATTAGCAGCCGAATTGTATACTAATCAACCAATCCAAGATAGAGGAGCTATTCAACAAACTGTAAAGCAACCATGTAGACTCAATGTTGGTTTTCCCTGCTAATTCCAAAACCTATTGGACTACAGCCATAGAAAGGAGTCTACACAGAAAAAATTATAGGGGCTGCTGTTCCTTTAATTCATGTGTATGTGCAACAGGCTGAAGTCTATGCTGCTGCTGCTAATAGACCAAGGCCAGGAAGGAGAAGACTTTTCAGACCCTGTTTAAATTATCATAGTCTACATTACATGGGAATTGTAGAGCGCTACAGGGTGGATAGTGATACACTACAGGAACTCTGAAACCTCTGTTGTCCGCAACTCAGACTCAGGGCAAACTGCGTGGAACCCATACCAGTGAAGACAAAGGTATGTGTAGCACTTTTTAGCTACAGAAACCTTTCAGAGACCAAAAGGGGACATGCTGTGGGTGTCACAGGCATCAGCATCCAGGATCCTCCATCAATTCCTGAATGCTATGCTACAAAATGCCAAAGACCACATATATTTTCCCCATACATCTGAGGACAGGGCCACAAATATGCAGGAGTTCTACCCTGTAACACGCTACCCTGAAGTACTGGGTGACATAGATTGCACACGTATAGAAATTAAGGCACCACCTGGGGAACAGGGAAGGATCTACATAAATAGAAAGGGATTCCACTTTATTACCTGCCAAGTTGTGTAATGCCAAGGGAATTATCTTGTACGTGTGTGCTGACAACCCAGCCAGTTTCCACGACTGACATATCTACCACACCTCTCAACTGTACCAGATGTTCACTAGTGGGGGGGGGATATCCCACAGGGTTATTTACTGGGGGATGCAGGTTATGCACTGGAACCGTGGCTGATGACACCCATCAGAAATGCACACACACCCGCTGAAGGACACCATAATGAGGCACACGCTCAAACCAGAAATATCATAGAGTGTGTGTTTGGGCTGCTGAAGTCACAGTGCCAGTGTCTAGATACATCTAGGGGAGCCCTGCAGTACAGTCCACATACATGTAGTGAAATATTCACTGCATGTGCCATGCTACACATCATCCTGAGAAAACAGCTTCAGCAGGATCAACAAGGGGAAGGGGCACACATCCCACCACCACTGACAAGGTCACCACAGCCACATGCAGGTGAGGAGTTGGAGGGGGAACCAGCAGCTGCTGTGTGTGTGTGCAGGCAGACATAGGCATGCTCAATATGCCCTTGCAATGGCTAAGAGACAACACATAGCACACTCACTCACCACCTAAGGGGTTAAAACCTTCCTCCTACACATATACATATAGTAACATTGATTCCAAGCAATGCTCACAACCTTTACTAACCCATACAATGGCTGTGTACTCCTAGCATCAGACAGAACCAACCCTGAACTAAAACTATTGCAACTGCTGGATTTACAAGGTAAGTGTTGAACCTGGAGTATGTTGTTTAATAATACGAATGAATGGCATATCCTTACACATTGTTACTTGGTAAAGTAAGCAAGTAAAAGGTGGGGAATTTGTACAAAAATGACTTTAACATGTGATAGCAGAGACTTACATGACTTATATATGTCCATTATCAAGTAGTGGGCCTCAGGCATTAAAGATTTACACAGTCATACCTCGCAAAAGTACTGATGTTCACCGAATGTCCTTAGTTTAGCACCATACTTTTGTACTGCAAAATCATTAAAGAGAGGAGTTAGAAAGTAATGAGATACATTTCAGTTTCAGACTCCACAACCCTCTCAAGATCATTAACAATACTGATGCAAAAAATGTTTGATTATATCTACTGTCTAACTTTCAAAGACCAATATAAGTCAAGGGTGCAATTGCCAAATCAACATCACAAATGCAGATATACTAAACACTAAGTCAACTATGCATCCTGGGCATCAGACACAAATGCTATGTATCCCTGAATCCAAAAAATGGAAAACGTGGATATGGTACAGTTATCATCATTTTTACAGGGTGTTATGTGTGTGTGTCTGTGTGTGTGGGTGGGTGGGTGGGGGGGAGGCAGGAAGTCTAGGCTGACACAAAGGTCAGTGTGCGTGTGTAAGTAAGAAAGAGAAGCAGGCAGACATTTGGATAAAGTAACAAATGGCTAGCGAGACAAAATGAGCTTTAAGCTTCATGGCTGAACTATGTAACTGCTGTGTGTGTATCTATATGGGTCCTTCAGGTGAAACTGGTGTGTGAGTGTCTGCATAAACACAGCCAAGCTCGGTGCTAGCTCTACGTCTTGGTATGTCGGATAGGTGTGAGCCCTGCTTGGTAGAGGTGGCAGTTCATTGTTGTCGTAACCAAGCACAAGAACTAACTCTGCCAGGAGTTTCACTGGCATGTCCATGCTCACAGTCAGATGCACTGCTGCTACCTGAAAGTGACTGTTGTCTGCTAGACAAGATCCCCTCTTCATAATAACCATGACCCCATGGCCTGCCACATCTGGGGGTGTGGACACCTCAACCACTGATGGAGCAGTGGAAGTAGTGCCACTATGGGAACGTGATCAGGCACGGCCAGATTGACTAACAGCAGATGATGTGGCTGACCTACATCCATGAGGGTGCCCCCCCCCCCAAGCAGGCATCCCATCACAGACACGTGTCATTCATCCAATCCATTGAATCGTCAAAATGGTTGAGGTAGTCATGCATGTCAGCCTGTGCCACATCTACAACCCTAAACATTTCTCTGGAGAACCTATGGTAACTTGCCTCTGCCTCCATGCTGGCCATAAACATACTTTCTAGTGGCATGGGAAGACACATCTGGATAAGGTGGATGGGCAGCAGTTCTCCTTCAAGCAGCCCTAACAACCCTCCTGAGTGGCACCTCACCCACACTTTGGCTACGGCCAGAGTCAACAGGCATTGAAGCTGCAGTAACCACACTTCCCTGATCGAGTGTCTCACCATCCACCTGTCCAATATCTGAGGGCTCACTGGAATGGGTTGGCATAGGCCTACTGGCTGTGTCTGATGGAATTACTTGGGATGGCTGAATGTCAACCTCAATGAAAGATTTAACCTCTGCACTTCCTGACTGTGCATTTGTTTGCTAACAAAGTAGCAGTAGTGCCACTACTACAGACAGTACTGCAATACACACAACAGTCCTGACACCCACATCACACATATGGATAAAAGTTATATATTTCTTTGAACTGCTCATCACCACTGACAACGAAGCTATTTGATTTACCATGTGCAGTTGATGCTATGCTTCCCATAGACAATGGTCCTGGAAGAAATTAAGCAAAGGTTACTGACAGCATCATTACAAATAACAGTAACACAGGGAGTTAAAACTTTTTGCCTTTTATATTTCCATTAACTATACTTTCAACAAGAACTTGGATGACAAGTCCAACTTAAGCCCATGTGTAATCAAGCAGAATGTATTAACTGTAGCAATCTGCAATTCCCCCCTCCACACAAATAAATTTATTGTTAAACAGAACTAGAGTATTGCTGTAAATATTTTACTATACAAGAGTATTTAACAACTGAGATACATAAGCCTACCTGGAAGCTCCTCCTAGGACATACTTGCTGTCCCTGAAGCAGTAGCACCAATGTCAAGGACATGCTGTTCTGCACTTTTCTGGGAGCTGTCTAGATCTATAGTCAGGCACACTGATGTCCCACTCACCAGGCTAAACAAGGAGAAGGTCACTGTCAGCTGCCTGTCGGGTGCCAGGATCCGCCACATAACCCACACACTCAGGTCACTCCATAAGCACAGATATGACTCTGTGATTGTCCATGTTGGTGTAAACGACCTGAGACATACCTCCCTGGAATACATGAAAAGAGACATGGAAGAACTCTCTGATCTTGTAGCCCAGGCAGGTATGAACCTAGCCCTGAGTAGCATCTTGCCATCGCCCAGAATGATACCACAGTGCAAGGACAAAATGATTGACTTCAACAATTGGCTAACTTTCTGGTGTCATTCTAAGGAGATCCAGTATCTGTTGACAGACCACGATGCTTTGCCAGAGATGGCCTGCACCTGTCACCCCTGGGATTCTTGATACTGACAAAGGCTCTTGCCGCCCCTATAGTGCCTTTTTAGGCAAGGTTCAAATGACAAATTCACCACCATAACAGGAACAGGCAAGCAAAAACTGAGGGTAATGCTACTCAATGCTAAAAGTCTAAATCTCAAAATGCACTTACTCGAGGCACTCCTTAAAATGGGGAACATTGATGTCTGTGCAGTGACTGAGACCTGGTTCAAGGCTCCAGAGAGCACCCCTGCATTACCAGGTTATAACTAATATCACACTTTTCGGCCATCTAACCAAAGGTGGAGGTGTGTCCATATTCATTAAGGATATCCACACCTCCAGGCTAGTTGCTCAGCATAATGCAGCCAAAGTTATCCAAGTGCAACTAACTCTGGGCAAAACTGCAATCCAAATTGTAGCTTGCTACAGATCCCCCACCATGCCCCAGGATTCCCACTCCTCTTTTCTTGATATACTGGAAAATATTAGGGTTCAACCAAATACCCTAATATTGGGTGATTTCAACTACCCCACCATTAACCGGGAAAACTACTCATGTACCAACACCTTCACTCAGCGCTTTCTGGAATTCATAAATTCCAGTGCCCTGGATCAACTTATCCACACCCCCACCAGGGGCAACAATATCCTGGACCTAGCCATTACCAACATGAGTGACCAGTGTTCCACACCTTAAGTCAATTCCACTTTGGTCAGATCTGACCATATGCTAATCACCCTAGATATCCACATCCCGCCCCCACCCCCCATTAAGGAAACCATGGTAAAATATTTCTCCAAAGCCAACTCCATGCTTCTTAAGACAGAAGTGGTGAACTTCATGACAGCCATGCAGATGGACAATACAGTTATGATTGCTGAATCCTACACAAATGCACTCTATAAGCACTTACATGAGTGCATGGATTGTGCTATCCCAAACAGAACCAAGACGCTATCCTCCAAAAAAAGGAAGCCAATCTGGTGGTCCCCTGCCATAAACAAACTCTACAACAGAAGGAAGAAATTGTTGCAAAATAGAGTAAAATCCCATGAGTGGAGGAGCTCCCTGGTCAGCCTCAGCAAGAAGCTGATATAAGATCCTCCAAAGCTAGCTATTAAAACAAGATTGCCACTGATTTTAAGGACAACCCCAAAGCCTTCTACAACTATGTCAAGAATCTCAATGGCAACACCCAGATCTGCTCTGAGTTACAGCCCAATGGCACAAAAATTATAGAACCAACTGATATGGCCAACATCCTGGCAGCTAGGTTCAGTGCTAACTTTACCCCCCTCTCACCCCTAAAGGGCCCATCTCTATACAGAAAAAATGCAGAGTTCCTGTAATCACAACTTCACTGGTAAAAGCAGCACTCTCTAAAGCCAAAGACAGCATCCATGGGACTGGACAACATCCCTGGCTGTGTTTTACACAAACTTCAGAACAAACTGGCTCCCCACCTAAGCATCATGTTCAGTCATAGGCTCACATCAGGCTTTGTGCCCACTGAATGGCACACAGCAACAGTTATTCCACTCCACAAAGGGGGAACCACCACTGATCCTGGGAACTATCACCCTATTAGCCTGACGAGCCTGGTCTGCAATGCCATGGAACGTATCATCATGGAATTCATAAACAAAGACATTGGTAACCTCCAAACACTGGACCCCACCCAGTTTGGGTTTGTGAAAGGCAGATCTTGCCTCCTGAGACAGTCACCAAAGCCATAGATGAGGGTAAGGTGGTTCACACAGCCTATCTTGACCTCGCCAAGGCTTTTGACACCATCCCCCATTTTGGAATTATAGCTAAACTCACTAAACTAGGTATAAATCCCTATGTCACAAGATGGATTTCAAACTGGCTCACTGACAGAACCCACACTGTAAAAGTTGCAGACTCCAAATCTGACTTCAAACTAGTGACAAGTGGAGTACCACAGGGTTCAGTCCTGGGACGTCTCCTGTTTGGTATCTACTTCTCTGAAATACAGGCTAACACAGAAGGCCTCTGGCTAACAAAGTTCGCAGATGACTGCAAACAAGGAGCTATAGTTGAGTCCCCAAATGATGTGGACATCCTACAGAATGGCTTCACTGAGACAGATGCCTGGTGTCAGAGCCATGGCCTTTAAGCTCAATGCCAAAAAGTGCATTGCTATCCCCTTTGGTAAAAACTTTGTACTCATGAACTACCACATAGGCAGTAGTCTTCTTAACACCGAATGTGTGATAAGAGAACTTGGGACCCAGGTGGACAGTAGTCTCTCCTTTGATAATCACATTGCCACAGTAGTCAGGAAATCCTTCTACATGGCACACCCCATCACAAAAGGGTTCTCATCCAGGAAAAAAGAGGTAATTGTTCCCCTCTACTCAACACTCATTAGACCCATTATAGAGTACAATGCCCCTTTTGGAATGTACCTCACAAGACATCTGCAGCAGCTGGAAAGGCCACAGAAGTACCTCACAAAGAGAATTACTAGCCTCAAATGTATGCCCTACACTGACCGTCTCAAAAAACTCCAGCTATACTCTGTAGCATATCACCTATTCCGAGGTGATCTCTGCCTAACATATAAAGCTATGTCAAACCCAGAGCTGTTGGACATACTACACCTAAAGAAATCCCAATCCCTCTGAGCTACACGCTCTAGGGACCTAAATATTGTCACCACAATAAACAGGACTTGCTGGAGGAATAGATTCCTGTCCCAGAGACTTCCCATACTCTGGAACAAGCTACCCATCTATGTCAAGCAAAGTTCCTCATTAACACTCTTCAAGAAAAATCTTGATGAGTGGATGGGAAATAGGAAATACACCCTGGGGATCACTTCTGTGGCTCTGCTCGACAGGGGCACAGAAAATTAACTTTCTTGGGTTGGCGTAAGCCAGGGAACTTTGTTGGCTAGATTACTTAGGCCCTTGGGCCAATAGCCTAGTACCTACCTATGAACCTATCCCTGACAGTGGACAGGAGCTCTTCATTTGCTGTTTATGGTGGCACTGTAGCAGACCCCCCCAATACCCATCTGATCACAGGCCACTGCAGCTGCCCTTCTCCATGCAGATGAGATCATGTCAGAGGCCCTATGGTGCACCTGACCATATGTCCTGCGGTGGCCACCTACTGCATTCATATCAGCAACTATCTGTTGACAAATTTGCATTCTGCCTGACATATCTCCATGTCCCCTCTCAAGCAGAAAGGCACCATGTCACCTAAAATCTTCCACAATGATCTGATTCTCAGGGTCACCAAAGGGGGCATTTTGGGGATTGAGATGCCTGGGTGCCATAGTGCAAGGTACAACAGAAGGATACTACACATAAGTATTACATAATTAAAAAAATCCTGTTTCCAGATAAAACAGAAAAAGTAGCATTTCACTATTACCCACTGGAGAAGCATAAAACAGTCAAGATATTGAAATATGAAAAACAGGAATTGTGTGGTTGTAATATATTACATTCACACACAAAGCAAGGCTGGATGCAAAACAAGGAGAGTAACAGTGGCAACATAACCTTGTTTGTGCCAAAACAATAATGAAATGTTGCTCCCCACCACCAAAAGAACAGGCAAATGACACATTTTGCAAACAAGCCATCAGTGAAATGCTAAAAGTGCTATCAAATGAACTGTCCCTGAAACACGTCTACAGATTTAGCACAGAACATTCCATTTTAAGCTATTGCCAATCGTGTATACTTGTGAAATGCTCTGATAAACATGCCCATGCCATCACTACACTTCTAAGTAATGCATACAGATAAAAGTAGCACTTGGTAATGACTATATATATATATCTTACACAGGTTTTCTTAATGACATTTCAGCATATGTATTATATAGCCGAAAAATGCAAGCATACCTTCTCAAGGTCAATAGTCTTCTGTGCAGATATATCTCAAAGTAATATCCTCTTCTGTGTCCTCCACATAAAAAAGTCTCCTCACCTTTACGTTCTCTAGCTAGCTACATGGTTGCATTTTTATGATGTAGATTCAGGGCTGTGAGCACGGTGAAGATGTAGATGAGGTAGGAACTCACTAGAATTGCTGATTTCCAAATACTTGGCTCTGTGTTGCAGATGCAAACATAGTGCAGGCACTCCCTCAGTGTTTGTTGCTAATAGATTGCAGCTGTGAATGATTACTGGCAGGGAGAAGGAAAACACAACAGCAATGCAGACTGCCCTACCTAAAGTGGGTGTGTTAGGTTAGACATACAAAGTGTAGAAATAATTTTATCAAGGTTGGAAATGTAAGTAAGCAGCACTCAATTCACAGATTCTGTTCATTAACATCCAACCTCCCCTTCATTTGTTGATAGCTGTATATTATTGCCATTTAATATCCTCACACATTTTAAGGACAATGATACAGAATGCATGTCTCGGATTGCTGGTCAGATAAGACAAGAATGAGCAACAAACACAGAGAGATAAGACAGAGCTGCATTTTTGCAAGCAATAGTCATAAATGGTTGTATGATCACTCAGTGTACTACATCCAAAATTAATACACATACAAATAACTGTCATATGGTTTGTTAGTACTGTGGATGATGTTGCAGCTGGTTGTATGCAGAATGATTTCAGTTCTCTGCTGCAAAGCTGTTTGTGTGGCAAAGAGGGATAAGGCACCTTTACTGTGTTCTGAAGGTTTATTGGAGTGAGAGTTCAAATCCAGACCTATGTAAAAGTATTTCATGTGTACTAACAAACATTTTGTAGTGTTTATTTCATAGATTGCTTTTCTTAATTTCATCTACTTTTCCTTTTATTTATTTTTTGCCAGTACTTGCGAGGTGTGTGGCTTAGTGCAAACAAGGGAAGCAGAGAAAATGAGTGTCAGGTTTGGTTGTGCTTATCTCGTTTGCACACTTATCAGTGTGCAAGCCCGGACTAGTAGCCCACCCAGGAAGCAGGTAGATCATCTGCAAGCAGGGTGTCTGTAAAAGTCTAAAGGTCAAAAAGGCTACATTACTGCAATTTTTGCTTTCTATCACACAGTGCCACTAAGCAACATTGTGCAGTGGTTAGCAAGGTTCCCCAACATCTACAGCCAGCGAACACCTGTAGACAGGATGCAGACAGTCAATAATTGAAAACAAATACATTCAATTAATTCTGTTGGGCACCACACAAACACAGTAAATGGCACTCAGAAATTATGAATGAGTGGGAAACTATGGAAATGTTATGTAACAACTCCTGTGGCATGAGGTGTAAGTGTAGGGCTGGAATACAGATAGTCCTGGTTTCTAGTACTGGGTGTGAAACTATTTTTACTGTTGTGAGAGTGAAATTTATAGCAATGAACTGAAAAATATACAAGTGCTATTTCAACATTTTTGTAGTAACAGGTGTTAGTGTAGAGCTGCCATACTCATGGTCCTGGGTTCTAATACAGGATATTCCAGACATTTTTACTGTTGTTCTACTTCCCATTATATTCACTCTCATTTATAACACTTTAGATAGTGGAGCTGATATGAATTATATGTATGAGGGATAATACACTCTTATTGTGTTTCCAGATGTTTTATTTAGGAATGATTCCTTACTATGTCTGAGCAGCACTTCTTCTGTGGTAAAGATGGAAAATCACTGCTGTGGAAGAAAATGCTTTGTCCCTTATGCCTAGGTCTGAATACCAAACTTTAGAAATCAATTTAACCAGTGTATAAAACCAAAAACAAATGTGTCAGGTCATGCCATGTATGCCCCCAGTGCATGTCTGCAAAATTTAACTCACCTGACAGTTACCTTCCAGTTTTCAGTATATATGTCCAAGCTACAACAGCAAGAAACCCTCAAACTAAGGTCAAGTGTCAGATTAACCTTCAAATTTAAAATATTTATTTCTTGCCTGCTTGGCACTGCTGCTCTCCACTTATCATTATTCAGATGAGGTTGACATCATTGCTCAGGTCTGCACACTACCAGCAAACACAATAACAGGAAATGGCGGGAAAGCATTAGTTGCCACTGTTCTAGTTCGGATGTCAGACATGTCTGGAGTTAGAGGTGAAGGTGCTTAGTTTAGGGCATATAGGTGGGGTGTTCAGGAGTACAGGATATTTATTGGACTCTTGGTAAAGTGCCACAGCCATAAGCTTCTGCAGGGGGACTATTCTGGCTCCCAGTACAAGTCTGAGGCTTGGAGTACTTTGGCTCAGGATGTATCCAGTGTGACTGGCATCCAAAGGACTGGAGAATAGTGGTAGACATCATTTTAATGACCTACAGAGGTACAAGAGTGAGATGCTCAACCAGTGCTTGACTGATTTTCAAACTGGTGACATCCCACAGCTTTGTAAGTATTCTAATAAAAGAGTATTTGTATGACATAGAAAGCTAAATATAAGCAAGGCTTGTATGCAACAATGCTCCTCTGTTCTTTTCTGTTCTTTCCACAGCTAATGTCGAAATACAGTTTAATCTATGGGCTCATGCTGATTGAATGGCGAGACTTAATGAAGCAAGTGATATGTATGCACAAGAGAAGTATTATTGCAGCTTTAACAATTAACGACAGAGTTTCATTTTTTATACAGTTGTAGTGAATTGAGCATGCATATCCTAACTGTAAAAGCAAGTATGCATGCATTAGTCCATAACATAAACCAACTTTAGGAGTCAGGAATAAGACTGCAGTCAGGGGTTGTGGATTCAAATACCATGAGTAACAACTATACAATACTGCATTTCTTTAATAATATTACTTAAAATTAAACTCTATACAAGTGGCATAAAGGCCTAGTGTTAACTGTAATCTGTATAATTGGACCAAGCATATGTGCAATATATACACATTTCAAGGACCACTTTCATCAATCTGTAGTTATAGTGTGTAGTTGTTAGGACATATACTTAAATGTAATACTTCAGATAAAATAGTTGCATAATTGTGTTACTGCATTGCATGTCACATAAGATGGTACTAATTTTCTTTCTTTTTTTTTTTCTCTCACCCTAACCCTTATCTCTTTTTTGTTCTATTATGTGTCGTCAAAATGTCTCCACATCATCCATCTATAACAAATCAATAAATGCTTCAAAGCACAGTGAGGTAGACCAGCCCCAGTGGATCAGTCTTCCCCAGCTCCACTGGCTCCAGCACTGATGCCCAGCACATCTGGGACCCAACCTGGCAGCACCGCCTCTGCTGCCCCTGCACTACATGTGTCTCAGGTAGTACTACCCTGGCAGCTGGTGATGCAGTACCCTCCGGGAGTAGTAACGGATGTGGGGATTTAATCACCTGTCAAGAAATGCCAGGTTTGGTGCATATGGTTATACAGGGTGGCCATGGTGGTGCAGCAGTTAGCATTGCCACCTCACAGCAAGAGTTTCTCTGGTTCAATCCTCAGTTGGGATGCCTTCTGTGTGGAGTCTGCATGTCCTCCCTGTGGTCGCATGGGTTTCCTCAGGGTTCTTTGGTTTCCTCCCACATCCCAAAGGCATGCTGTAGGTGGACTGGACACTCTATATTGGCCCTAGGTGTGAGTGTGTGTGTGTGTGTGTGTGTGTGTGTGTGTGTGTGTGTGTGTGTGTGTGTGTGTGTGTGTGTGTGTGTGTGTGTGTGCATGCCTTCTGTGAAAGTTTGGGCGCTGAGCTGGCAACTTGACACTGTAAAAACTCCACTGCCAATCATGAGCAGACAGGTGATCTGCTGTGGCAACCCCTAACCGGGAAAAAGCCAAAAGAAGAAGAAGGTGCATAGGGTTATACACCTCACCATGTCCCCCAACCTTTTGTGTCCCTGATTGTCCCTGTGTCTTGTCTTATTCATCATGTTTGCTTGCATTTGTTTCCTCACCTACCATTATTATCTGACCCAGAAATATCCTTTACCCAACATTCCTCTCTTACCAAATTAAAAAAAAATAGGCACCTGTCCCACAAAAAAAATCATCCCATACATAGCTCACCATTTTGCACATGTGACTTCTTAACACACTTGATTTGGTCCAGTTGGCTCTACAACATGATTACATTGATGTCACCCCTCTTTCTGGAAGTGGCAGTCCAAATTCAGCTAATATTCTGCACATATTTTAAGCTTACACCGTTGAAGAAATGGATAGCTATGACTCCTTCCTACCTTCTTCCTGCACACTCCTGTATTGCTTTCTCTTTGTTCTTCCCCTCCTTGCTCCCCATTTCAACACCTATAATATAGTTCAAAAATAGAATCATACAGAACACACATAAGTACCAGAAAACGCAATGCATCCCTTCACTTTTTGGCCTCTATGTTTGCATGGAGTTTGGCATTACGCACCAATGCCAAGTGAAGGTCAGAGGCTCTGCAAGTTACCTCCGCACAATGCCGCTTAACCCCACTGCACTACATCAACACACACAGTAACACATGCTGAACGTACTATAAAGAATAAAGTAATTTATTTACCACTGTTTATTTAAAAGCATTACATACACCTGGATTTGAACCCAGTATCATCTGGGCTAAAAAAATGTATCAATGTATTTACACCTGCTGCCATAGAGTCCACTGAGCAACAGCTGTGTTTCATACACTCAATACTAATTCTCAGAATTTCAGCAATGAGGCTCACATTTGCACACTGCTTAACTATGTGCAAACAGGAAAAGTAATGGAAATGTCTATCTTGCATGCACAAACACTTTACCAACTGTCACACAAACCTGTTGCTCACCGCTGTGCTATGCAAAGTCACTATAAGCATGTATTAGTGCTGTTTACTGTCCATTTACTCATCCTGGCATGAAACTACATGTGGAAACATAACAAACTGAAGGTCCTATCTAACAATGTCACATGTTTATTATGCAGCCATGTGTTGCTTCCCCTCATGCACTGCAACCCTGGTATCTCAGTAATTGTTCACAAATATATCAACTACACTACCTAAATTAATAACAAATGTGTGATATGCAATGCATATCAATCTGGTAACTTGCAGACGTAGAACTATCTTCACAGTTGAACATGCCTACACATCCATCAACTGACCATGGGAAATACCAACCCATAAGCCTAACCAGCCTTATCTGCAAGGCTATGGAAAGAATCATCATGGACCTTATCCACAAGGACATAGGTGACTTTCAAACTCTTGACTTGACCCAGTTTGGTTTAGTCAAGGATAGATCTTGCTTATTACACCTAGTGGAATTCTTTGAGAATGTCACCAAAGCCCTGGATGAGGGAAAACAGTACATACTGCCTATCTTGATTTAGTCTAGGCCTTTGACACAATCCCTCATTTAGGTATCATAGAGAACTGCTCCCATCTGGGTATTAACCCATACATTACTAAATGTGTAGCCAACTGGCTCACTGACAGAATGTACATTGTCAAAGCTGGGGAGTCAACCTCCACCAGTAGACCAGTTACCAGTGGAGTATCATGTGGATCTGTGCTGGGCCCTCTACTGTTTGGAAACTAATTCTCTAAAGTCCAGGTGAAGGTAGATGGCCTGTGGCTTACCAAGTTTGCAGATGACTGTAAACTGGGCACAATCATATAGAGTCCCTCAATGATGTTAACATATTACAGAAAGGGCTGACACAAACACATGATTGGTGCTAAATGCATGGACTGAAACATAGCACAAAAATGCCTAATTGCCCCCCTTTGGCAAAGAAGCAGCCCCTGCTAATTATGATATAGATAGAACCCCTCTAAGCCCAAACTCAGTGATGTAAGACTTGGGAACACAGGTTGATAGCAATCTAAACTTTGATCCCCATGTGTCCATAGTGGTAAGGAAAGCATTCTACCTTGCACACTTCATAAATAAGGGCATCACATCCAAGACCAGGGAGATCATAACTCCACTGTAGTCGACCCTTATCAGACCAGTAATTGAGTACAATGCTCCCTTCTGTATGTACCACACCAAACACCTGCAGCAACTGGAGAGAGACCACAGAGAATAATGACCAAAAGAAGCCTGGGCCTCCAAAACATGACATACATGGAAATACTGAAAGCTCTGTCAGTATCATACAGGCTGCTGAGAGGTGACCTCTGCCTGGCCTACAGAGCAGTCTTGGACCCTGCCTTAATGGAAAGGCTGCACATCCTCAAATCAAATGGGACAATAATAACTCACTTCAGGGATCTCCACCAAGCCTGTGACATAAACAGAATATGCTGGAGAGACATATATATCTCTCAGCAATTGCTGCTTCTCTGGAATAGGCTCCCATTCTTTGTGAAGTTGAGCTCCTCAATGATTCTATTCCAGCTCAACCTTGAAAAATGGATGGGTGAGAGTAAACTCACCCTAGGGATGGCACCTATGTCCCTCAAGTTGGTGCTGATCACAAATGACTCTGCTAACAAAGACCATCTAACTATGGTCAATAAGGGTGCTTGGGTTTTTACATGACTAGGGTTGTAAAGGCCCTAGGGCCATTAGCCTAGTAACCCCTTATGAACCTATGATTCTATGCAGGCCTCCCAACATCTTCTGTCCAACATACACAGCTGATGTCATCCACTATAAGTTGTCCTGCACCCTTGTAAAAGTCAGACTTATGCCATGGCACTTGCATATAGTACTGAGTTCTATAGTCTGTGTACTTAGGTATGGGGTTCTGTTCTCACTGCATTCAAGTGTGTGTGTGTGTGTGTGTGTGTGTGTGTCTATCTAGCCAGAACATAAGTGTGTGTCCTACAGTTACCACTCCAATCCCATGGACTGACACTATTTTGACAGTTGCACATGCCTACACATCCATTTTATGCAGGCCTCCCAACATCATCTCTCTAACATCCACTGCTGATATCATCCACTATACATTGTTCTGCAGCCTTGTAAAAGTCAAACTTGTGCCATGGCACGTGCATAAAGTATTGAGTTCTGTAGTCTGTGTACTTAGATATGTAGGGGGTTCGGATCTCATTGCAGTCAACTGTGTGTGTGTGTGTGTGTGTGTGTGTGTGTGTGTGTGTGTGTGTGTGTGTGTGTGTGTGTGTGTGTGTGTCTGTATGGGTCTATCTAGCCAGAAGAACATAAGTGTGTATCCTACAGTTACCACTCCAATCCCATGGACTGACATGTAGGGGGTTCTGATCTCATTGCAGTCAACTGTGTGTGCATGTGTGCGTGTGTGTGTGTGTGTGTGTGTGTGTGTGTGTGTGTGTGTGTGTGTGTGTGTGTGTCTGTCTGTCTGTCTGTATTGGTCTATCTAGCCAGAAGAACATAAGTGTGTATCCTACAGTCACCACTCCAGTCCAATGGATTGACACTATTTTGACAGTTGCACATGCCTACACATCCATTACATGCAGGCCTCCCAAAATCTTCTCTCCAACATCCACTGCTGATATCATCTAGTATAAGTTGCCCTGCAGCCTTGTAAAAGTCAGACTTGTGCATGGCACTTGCATAAAGTACTGAGTTCTAAAGTCTGTGTACTTTTTTAATTTCTCCAAGTCTTTTGAGTTTCTAATGCCATGACGGAAATGGACCCCATTCCTAAGTCAAAGTATGATTAAAGTTCATGAAATTAGTATTGTTTTAATCTTTGATGTCAGCCAGAAGTGCTCTTTGCAGCACCCGCAGTGTGCCCAGTAATGACTCCTTCTGCAATTTGTATAGGGTTACATGTACTGGTAACATATCTAAATATGATAGTAGATTATTTTTTGTAAGACCAGTTGCTCCTACTACTATTGGAACTGTCTAGGTATTTTTCTTCTACATTGCCATCATTTCTGCCTGCAAATGCTGACCTTTTATGACTTTGTGTCTAACTGTACACAAGACACTGTAGTCACTGGATGTGGCGATTTAAATGATCAATGCCACTTTTGTCTTCCTTTGATAGACCATTATATCTGATTTTCTGGCATCTATCTTTTGAACTGTTGGCAATGGGTGATTCGATGTGATGTAGACTTGATCATTTTCTGTGCTGCTTTGTGGTTTGTTTCCAGTGTTTTTCAGCCATTTCAATACCATAATGTTTGCACATTCCCCAGTGCAACAGTCTTGTCACATTATTATGCCTTTCAGTATACAGTCCTTCTGCCATTAGTATGTCACAACCAGCATTGAGGTGTGCAAGTGTTTCCAATTCTGTTTTACAAAACCTACATTTGTCTGTTTCTCCCACATGTTCAATGGACTTTGTATACCAATGTGTACATAGCCCACTATCTTGTGCCGCCAGTATTAACCTTTCATCTCTTGGTTTGAATTTGCCTCTCCTTAACCTTTCCTGCTTTTGATCATGATCAACATGAGGTTCTTCCAGAAGTTTTCTATACTTGCAACTATATTTATGCATTTTCCACATTTCTTGCCCTCTCATCTGGTCCTTCACCTTATACTCTTTCTTTTATTTTTTGGCACATTCAGTTGCTTCCTGATTTTTATCTACTTCTGGTTTGATTTCCATTCCTGCTTGATGCCGATATGCTTCTGCTAGATTAAGCAGAGAAGTCATCTTAGATTTATTCTCCTCATGTTTCAAAACTTTCACTACATTTGGGTCTTGTGAGGTCAGCAGATATGTATGCAGTCCCACGATTGCAGATCTATACATGTAATCAATTTAAATGAGGCCCATCCCTCCTTCAGAAAGAGGAATATATGATTTAGTATGCACCAATTTTTACAAATCACTTGGTGAGCATGAAACATCCTTCCCTGTTTTCCTGTCTAATCTATCCAACATGTTTTAGGGCCAGTCAGTCACTCCAAAATTGTAAGTTAGGACAGGAAGAGCAAATTGGTTTATAGCTTGAATTTTGTTCCTATATGTCAGTGCTGTTTTCAGGATTAATTTAGGTCTTCTAAAGTATTCCTTACTAAGTATTCACATTAGTTCCTGCTTTACTGTTGATCCTTCATCAATTCCCAAATATTTATACACTCCCTCTTGCTCAAGTTCTTTTATGTATATTACATTCTTGTCCCAAACTCATGTTTACTTGGTGCTGCAGTTTTCCAGCTTTAAAGGTTGCTTCTGCACATTTATCAAGACCAAATGAAATTCTTATATTATCTGAAAAAGGTTTGATAACTTGCATTTGTGCTTTCAGTTCCTTATCTGATGTGTTATACAGTTTTAAATCATTGACACGGAGAGGATGAGAAGTCTTTACACTTTGTTGTGTTCTAGGAGCCAAATTATAGCCATGGCCTAAGCTGTTAAGTAGACAACTTAATGGGTTAAGGGCAAGACAGAATAGCAATGGTGACAAAGAGCAACCCTGGGATATCCCCATTTGAATTTTTATTCCTGGGATAATAATTTGTCTTTAATCATGGCTTAATTGCAAAGTGGTCAGCCACTGTTTCATGGTCACTGTAATGTAGTTTATCAGTATAGGGTGTACCTTATATATTTTTAAGCACTCTTTTATCCACAAATGTGGGATACTATCAAATGCTTTTTTGTAGTCAATCCATGCCATACTTAGATTCTTCCCCTTTTTACAGTTCTCCATGACTTTATTTAACAACAAATTATCATTTGTTCCATATGACTTTCTTTTATTGCCCTTTTGTTCTACTAACATAATTGAGTTTTCTTCTAAATGACTATAAACTCTGTCGCCATCATTTCCAGTGTATAGTTTATACATCGTTGGAAGGCAAGTTATTGGTCTATAGTTTTTAGGGTAGTTTGCAGGTTCACTCTTAAGTAGTAGCATTTTTCCTGTTGTTAGCCAGGTTGGTGTCTGTTCAGGGTGCACATCAAAATAGTTACTCATGGCTAAATCTTCATGCAAAGATGTTAATACTTTTAACCAGAAGTTAGGTACTGCATCTGGGCCAGGGGTTTTCCATTTAGAGGCTTTTCTTAACTTTTTTCAGTCTCTCTCACTGTTACTTCATCCCCATGTTATATCCTGTACCTTTAAATGTCTTATTCTTTCTTTTACTTCTTCTATCCATTTAGCATCTTTGTTATGTTCCACAGGATCTTCATAAATACTTCTGCAAAATATATCTATTTTTTCTTTTTTTGGTGGTTTTTCAATTCCTTTTACCTTGTTTCCCAATTCTCTATAAAACTTGTTTGGATAATCAATAAATGGCTTATTTTGTACTTTTCTATTTATCTATGTATCTTCTAAGCTTTTCTGCCTGTGCTGAGATTTTTAGTTTATTTGCGACAGTGCACAATAGATCCTGATCTGTTCTAATCCTGTGTATCTTTCTAAGTACTTTTGTTGATTTCTTCCCTCTTCTGTACTCTTATAACAGAGACATGGCTTGTCTTAATTGCTTTATTGTTTTCTCTAGTCAGTACTTTCATGATGGTATTCAATTTCTCCCTTTCCTTTCCCTCACTACCCTGTGTTCTTGTGGTACAACTTTATCAGTTATTAATTTAGCTACACAGTAATATATCCAGTTTACTTCTGTTATATCACATGGATCTATATGGACAGTCTTAATTACAGTGTTCATTTGTTTTAACAAACTTCTGACTTTTTGGGTTTTATTGACTCTTTCTTTCATTGATCTTAATATATCTATCTGTATTAAATCAAGCAACTCTTCTCTTAGCTCATTTTCTTGTAAGCTGAAGGCACATTTTTTGTTTTCCATTTCTTGTGGGCATTCTATAGAAAGTTCTATAACATCTTCCTGTGACACATTCTCTTCAATTTCATCCTGTGCCATCCATTGCTCTGTCATATGGGAACTCACTGGCCTATCACTCCTCAACATTGACTGTGTCAGTTTCCACAGTTTCCTGTTCCTTCCCTTGTTGTCCAGCTTCAAGTGAACATTTATACTGGTTTCCTGTGGAAGGCTCCAAAATATCTTCATGTGGCACTTGACCAGTTGCTTCCCATTCCACTGGTTTCCCCTTAATGTAGATGTCCATTGCTATATCCTGTTGTGGTGCTCTCTGAATTAGATTTTCTACACTGAATCATTCATTTTGCAAATACTCCATAAACTCAGTTTCTATTTCTTTAACTTCTCCATTACTAATCTCCTTTTCTACTTTTCCTCTTTGTCTTCTAATTTTTTTGTATTGTAAAGTTTTCCATGTCTGGATTCCTTTGCCTGTATTTCTCTTCAAATATCTTTGGTGTTGCTCTTTTTGCATTGATTAGTTTGCTTTCTCCTTTGCATATATACAGTATTACACCATATTAAGTCTCTTTTTCTTTTCCATGTCCATATTTCTTCTTCAGATGTCTCTTGATCTTCCTGTTTCTCCTTAGTTTGGGGATTCGTTCCACCATGCTGCAATGTAACCTGTATTAGACCTTCTGTACCAAATCCTTCACTTCACAGGCACTCCATAACTTCAACTTCTATTTTTTTAACTTCTGCTTTACTAATCTTCTTTTCTACATTCCCTCTTTGTGATATTTTTTTATTGTGAAATGTTCCATATCTGGATGCCTTTGCCTGTATTTCTCTTTGAATATCTTTGGGGTTGCCTTCTTTATATTGATTAATTTGACTTTTGTATTTGCAGAAATATTGGACCATATCAAATCTCTCTTTCTTTCCCATGTCCATATTTCTTTTTAATACTTTTCAAAAAATCTTTCAGTTTTGTTGTTTATGTTTTCGCACTTCCTCAGATGCTTCTTTTTCCAAACAGATCAAAGTTTCTTGGTCTATATACTGTTTTTCACAAATCTGTTGCATTAATGAACACACATTTTTATTTGAGGCTTCTGACAGTTTTTCTTGTGGAAGTATTTTTCATTCCTCTAATTTCTCTTTTAATCTTTTTTTGTGTATCTTGTACCTGGAAATTCTGGGCTTTTTACATAATAGTAGCAATGCATAATTTCTTTCTTATCCTCAATAGTCCACTCTATCGTCTTTATGGCTCTTTTTTGGCCTATCAGTTTTTGTGATTTTTGTAGACTGCTATTTCCTTCTACAACCGGGGGGGCATCCTCCCCCTGGGCCTGGCCCCATTGTAGGAATCTTTCCGTATTTTGAGGATTTTACACTGTCATATGTTTGCCAGTCCTGGCACTCTTTTAGTGTTCTGATGAGGTTCCAGTACGGTGCTGTTATATAATCCTCAGATCTGAATATGATGGCATGACTTATGATGTGCACGACATAGCCTTTCTATACCCCTGTGGACACTTTGTGGTTGAAGTTCAGATTGCTATCTCTGTGTGTTCCCATCTCTTGCATCACTGGGTTTCAGCATAGTGGAAGTGTTGTCAATTTTGTAATAAGCATGGAATTCCACTTTGCAGAAGGACAATATAAAGACACATTTTTGAATTTATTTGTAGACCATGTGGCTTTGGAACCAATCATTTCTCTGTGTTAACCCCTTCTGTAGTATGTTCTTATCATAGATAAACTCAGTGATTGCATCCAATATGCAATAATCAACAAACACAGCAGGCCAAGGGCCAGATACTTTAGCCTGACTGTCAAGAAATAGATTCCAAACAGTAAAGGGCCAAGCACAGATCCCTAGGGTATGCCAGTGGTGACAGCTCTACTGGTACAAGTTGATTCACCAACTTTTACAGTATGTGTTCTGTCGGTGAGCCAGTTGGTTAACCATCTAGTGACATAAGGATTAATCCCCAGCTGGGAAAGTTTTTCAATGATACCTTCATGAGGGATTGTGTCCATACCCTAGGTCAGATAAAGATAGGCAGTATGCACTGTCTTGCCTTCATCCAGGCCTATCACACAGAATCAATGGTCTGTGACAACATCACAAATCACCTATAGTGTGACTCAGCACATACACCTTCCTGACATGGTTGAATACACACTTCAACACACCCTCCACAAAGACTATATTCACATAGAAGGGTGTACATCAACATGCATCCATCTGAGCTTGTGGGTGGGGGGGGGGGCAGCACTCGATGCATGGATGTATACACACATTCTGACTCTCCTTATCTGTTAGGTAGACCAACAAGTCATCATGGACCTTTTCTAAATGGACACTACTAATATCCTAGCTGTGTACAACAGACCTGTGTGAGTTGTTAATGCTACATCATATCTCTTACATCTGTTAGATGTCCTCAAAGAGGTCATGGAGGGCATGCATGATGACAACATTATCATTCTTTTGAACTTGATAAGCCCAAGGCATTTGACACAAATCCGTACTGAGGTATTCACTTGACACTGTCAGATGTGGCCATAAATACCTATATCACCAAGTGGGTAAACCAGTGGATCACATACGTGACATCTAAATATGTTGATATTTGTGAACTGACCTATATTTCAGGTCCAGTGATCAGGTATGTACATTAGGACTGTCTGCTAGGCTCTTTCCTCTCCATTATTTAAGTCACAAACGTCACAAATGACATACAAATCCTGTGTCCAAACAGCTATCTGAAGGAATACAGATTGTGGGAAGTCATTGACTCCACTTGTGATATTAGTATAATATAGACAGTATCAACACACACCAAAGATTGCTGCCACAACAATGACAACACCTGCAATGAAACAAAAATATGGGGGGATTTATTACGTCATGAAAACAAACACACGACCCAAGGATAATGTAGACATCACACCCTATAAGCAGACCAATAAGTATGTGACCTGTGTCCTGGGGTAGATGGTATGTGGAACATCCACCAGCATGTGGCCACAGTGCTGGCTACTCCCTTGTATGTAACATACTTTCTGAGTATATGAAGGAAATTTGCATCAAAGGCCACAATACCTCCATAGTTCACAGCCTTCACCACATCAGTTACTGAGTACAATGTACCCTTCTTCATCTACCTTCTTACACATCTTCCAGTGATGTGTAACTAAGGTGTACCATCTTTGCCACAGTAATCTGTCACACATCTTATTGGCCATACCTAGGTAGTCTTCTTGTTGCATAAATATTCCTGAGTGATGGTGTGGAATCCCCAATCAAATGCATACTGCCTGTCTTGATCTGGCCTAGGGTTTGGACACAATCCCTCACACAGGTATCATTGAGAAACTCTCACAGCTGGAGATTAACCCTTACATCACTAGATGGGTAACCAGTTGGCTCACCAGCAGAACATATACTGTGAAAGTTGGTGAATCAATCATGTGTGATACCTGTTGTGGTGATGCACACAGTACATACATAGTTTGACAACATTGATGGCATGGGTAACATTTGTGACAGTGTGGATTGTGTTTATATATAGATATATACATATACATACACACACACACACACACACACACACACACACACACATATATATATATATATATATATATATATATATATATATATATATATTGCTTATAATGTCACATACAGGTATAGCAGTGTCTCTCCTAACACCTCCAGCAGATGTTACAGTGTCAGCACAGTGTGCATGATTACCCTCATAGATTGCTGACATGTCATAATAGCTGTATAAATGTGTTTGTGCAGAACCCTCTCTGATCACTCTAAATCACATATGTTATGTCAGAGACATGGGATTACTGTTGGTATTATTCTGATACATATTCAGGCAAATCAGTCTGCCAGCTTCACAAAATATACCCTACCCGAATTGTATATTACATCCCTGATAGATGTCCTAGGTGTTGTTCATGTAAGGATGCTTATCTCACAAAGACATCTTCCCCATTGTTTTGTCACCTTGTGTGACAGTCACATAATACACATTCACTGTGCAGTCCGTACTGTACCATACTGATATGATTGGTGTAGCTGCTACAACTGTCTTCCATTGACATGCCATCATTTGCTGTACATTAAGTTGTTTCACCTGTCCTGTTTCCCTGTGTTCATTCCTACAATTCATCTGTGTGTCTCTATTCAAAACACACACTTCCCCTGAGTGTTTATTTAACATGGTAGTACATGTACACTTACAGATCATTTACACACCTTCTGTACAGAATGCCTGGAATGGAATTTCACAATACTCAGCACTGTATACACTATCTTGTACTGTGTTTGGAACACATACATAACTATATGTTAATCCCTGGTAATTGTTGTGGCATTCTGCACAATCCCGCTAACCTACTGTGCTCTGAGATAACAAAGTTGGTTATCCGTGTTGCTTTACATGGTTTCCTGGCCAGCAACACTGTTGCTAATTATGAAACTGCACTCGTTCATGTTTAAACTCAGTGATTGGCATGAATATGTAATTAGGGTTGCTGCTCACCTCACATCACTGCTCACACATCTTAACTACGTGTAGGCTTCACGCAAAGCCTACATGGAGTTTACTGAATCCCAGGGACTGACTTTACATTCACAAAATCTACTTAATTCAACAAAGTTAATTTCATAGCATAAATATGCAATATTTGTTATATTATATTATGTCATATCTATTATGATAAAGCAAGAACTGAATAAATAAGCACTTAGAGTTAACAATGTCGGAAAAGTTTTTTTTCTCTCAGAAAGATCTCCCAATATTGATGAGTATGTTATTTCTCAGCATATTTATCCCAAAAAGTACAGCAAGAAAAAAAATCCCTTTGGCCATTAAGTTAGTATAAAATGTGTAAACAGATGAGAAATGAACAGAAGTAATCACAGAAACACAGGAACATATGAACAATAGTAGGCAGGCAATCACAGATAAAAAAGCCTAGCCATAGGCACCATGTATCATTTGTTTATTTGGTAAAATATTTTTATTAGGAAGAAAAGAAAGAAAAAAAAAACAGATATGAATTTTGAAACCCTGTCTGTCATCAAGTTTTTTATACATCACCAGGATTCTGAGTCTGGACTATATTTATTTTCATGCTTTCTAACTTAAACTTCTTGGCCTGTAAATTTATCTAGTCAATCATATGTAATACTTAAAGCTTTTATTTTATATGAGTACCTGTTTCTTTATTTGATAATTGAAACACTATTTGTACATTGATTTCTTTTAATATACTTTTCTTATTTCATTTACTGTTCATTGTCTTATTTGATTTTATTGTACAGTGCTTAGTTCAACAGGTGCTTTACTAAATGTGAACTTTAATACCAAAGCTGTAATTCAACAGGTTAGAGAAATAATTCATATGATCATAGGCTCACAGGAAGTTACTAGGCTATTGGCCCTGAGGCCCTTATAAACCTAGTCAGGAGTTTAGCCCAAGTCATCGCCCAAAGCCCCTGTCCATGAGGGACATAGGTGGAATCCCAGGGGTGTATTTTCTGTTCCCCATCCAGTTATCCAGGTTGTGCTTAAAAAGGGTTAATGTGCTACTCTGATGTGGAGAGGGAGTCTATTCCACAGATGGTGAAGTCTCTGGGACACAAATCTGTCCCGCCAACAAGTCCTATTGATGTCACAGACCAGATTGAGGTCACACATGTGGGTTACTCGAATGGAGCTTGACTTGCAGATATACAGCAGTCCCATCAAGGTGGGGTCTGAGATTGCTTTGTATGCTAGACAGAAGTCACCTCTAAGGAGTCTGTATGAGAATGAGTAGAAGGACAGGGCTTTTAGCCTATCTGCTTAGGGTAGATGTTTGAGGCCCTGGATTCTTCTGATGAGGAACCTCTGTGGTCTCTCCAGCTGCTGCATGTGCTTTGTGAGGTACATGCTGAAGGGGATGTTGTACTCAATAATTGGGCTTATAAGGGAAGAATACAGGGATGTTATGACCTCCTTGTCCCGAGATGAGATACCCTTAACATATGAGGTGTATGAGGTGGGCCATGTAGAAAGCAACATGGTGGTCAAAAGTCAGGCTGCTATCAATGTGGGTGCCCAAATCCCTCACTACTGATTCCGTGCTTAGGACATTGTTATTAATGTGATAATATGTGGGGACATCATTCTCCCCAAAGGGGATGATAATGCATTTTTTGGCATTCAGCTTGAGGCCATGTTTCTGACACCATTTATTTGTTTGGGTGAGACCCTCTTGGAGGACGTCCACATCACTTGGGGAATTGATGACCATGCCCAGCTTGCAGTCATCTGCAAACTTGGTCAACCATAGTCCACTGGTTTTTGGGCTGCGCCTCAGAGAAGTATATCTTGAGTAACAGAGGCCCAAAAACCGATCTCTAGGGTATGCCACTTGTTACGGGTCTACTGCTTGAGGTGGCTTCCCCTATTTTGATTAGGTGGGTCTATCAGTGAGCCAGTTTGCTACCCATCTGATAACATATGGATTGATGCCTAGTTGAGAGAGTTTATCTATTATGGCCGAGTGGGGAATAGTGTCAAATGCTTTGGCCAGGTTAAGGTAGGTGGTGTGCACCATCTTCCCCTTGTCCATGGCTTTGGTGACTGCCTCAAAGAAGTTGACCAGATTTAACAGACATGACCTCCCTTTGACAAAGCCAAACTGTGTGGGGTCAAGTGTTTGGAGGTTGACAATGTCCCTGTTAACGAGGTCCGTGATAATCTATTCCATGGCCTTGCAGATCAGGCTAGTTAGGCTGATGGGTCTATAATTTCCTGGATCGTTGGACACTCCACCTTTGTGTAAAGGGATGACAGTGGCTGTCCTCCACTCGGCTGGGACAAAGCTGATACTCAGGCTTTGGTTGAATAGGGTGCCTAATGGTGCTGCAAGTTCATGCCGGCATTCATGTACGATGCAGCCTGGGATGTTATTGGGTCCCATGGAGGCTGTATTTTTTGCCTTTGAGAGGTAAGTGATGACCTGTTCCCTAGAGTTAAGGGGAGGGGGCAGGTACTTTGGATGTCCTGATTTACTGATGGGGGGACAGAGGGGTGAAGTTTTTGATGAATCTGTCAGCCAGTAGGATGGCTATATCTACAGTATTTGTGTATGTGGTGTCCTTGACCACCAGGTCTGAACAGATCTGGGTGCTTCCTTTGAGTTTACAGACATATGTGGAGAAGACCTTATGATTGTCTCTAGTAGATGTGGCAAATATGGACTCAAAGCAGGCTTTAAAGGATTTCACTAGTGCTCTTATTTGCTTGTTCAGGCTAAGGAGATATTGCTTCCAGTTGGACACCTGCTCTTTCTTGGTCCTGGACAGCAATTTTTTCTTTTTTTTATATACTTTATTTATTGCAGATGTCCACCAGACAGGTTTACTCTTCCTTGTGGAGGATGATTTTGTCCTGTCAGGTATTCCTGATTCCATGCATCTATATCAGAGCTCGTATAGTATTTTGGTGTAGATTTGGACATTAATGCCAGTTCCAACAGAGGGGGGCTGTGAAGCTGTTTATACTATCCCTCAGGAGGTTGTAATCAGCTTTGGAGACGTTTTTTTGTTTGACCCTAGCTAGTGGAGGGTCAGGGGAGATGCTGACTTCGAAAGGGATCGCTTTATGGTTGGATCTTACCAGGGAGGATGATACTGTAGGGGTGCTGCAGTGGTTACTCATGTTAGTTAATACCAAGTCCAAGATATTATCACTTCTTGTGGGGTATCGACTAGCTGTTCCAAGGCATTTGCATTGATAAAATTAAGGAATCTCTGGGCATTTGCATTCTGGCATGAGTAGTTTTTCCAATCTATGTTTGGGTAGTTAAAGACGCCCAGGACCAGGGTAAAGGGTTGAATCTTGATATATTCAAAGAGGTCCAAAAAGGTGGTGTGGGTATCTTGAGTCAAATTTGGGGGCCTGTAGCTAGCTATGATTTGAATAGGGGTCTTTTCAATGGTTAACTGCACCTGGAGTGTCTCCTGCGCATCATACTGTTTGACCAGCCTGGAGGTGTATGTGTCTTTAATATATATTGAAACTCCACCTCCTTTGGCTTTGCTGCCCACAGTTTGGGGTCTGAATGAATGATAGGATGAGTAACCAGGTAAGCCTGGGGTGCTCTCTGCAGTTTTGAACCAGGTTTCTGTGCCTGCACAAATGTCAGCATCTTCCGGGGTTAAGAATGCTTGCAATGAGTACAGTTTCATGTTTAGACTTCTAGTGTTTAGCAGCATGACCTTTAATTTGTGTTTTGTTGAGATTTTTATGTTGGTTTTATTGACCTCAGGACTTTTCCTAAAAAAGGCACTATGGGGGAGGTAAAGGCCTTTTCTGGAAGCCTGAAGCCCAAATGAGACAGATGCAGGCCATCTCTAGCAAAGCATCATGGTCTGTCAATCATATCTTCCCAGGCTATCAGGTACTGGATCCCCCTGGAATGACACCAGAAACTAAGCCAATTGTTAAAGTCAATCATTTTCTGTTTGTATTGATGCATCATTCTGGGTGACGGTAGAATTCTGCTTAAGGCTAGGGACATACCTGCCTGGGACACATATTCAGCAAGCTCAATCATGTTTTTCTTCATATAGTCCAAGAAGGTACGTCTCAAGTTGTTCACCCCAACATGGACTATGACAGAGTCATAACTGTACCTGTTGTTGAGAGACTTAAGTGCATGTGTGATATGGTGGATTTTGGCACCTGACAGACAAATAACCATCTCTTTCTCCTTATCCAGCCTGGTGAGAGGCACATATGTGTGTCTCACAATGGAGTCTCCTATGACTAATATGTTGAGTTTAAGGTTAGGCCTTTGTGGTTGCGAGACACAGGTGTGTGGACTATGCGTGGTATGTGTTGTGGAGGGTTATGGAGTTCATGTGTGTTTTTGCCTCTGAGTTCTCCCTTGTTTGGGTATGTTTTTGTTGAGAACCTCCACAAATGTGGGTGTGTGTGTTGTGTAGCTGTGGGTGGTGTTTGAGGTGTAGTGATTGTGTTGATAACCTTCTCAGTGCCAGATATACTGGCTTATGAGGGAGAGAGCATAGACTCTAGGTTCTTAACATAATTGCATCTCTCAGAAATTGTGTTTCTAGGTGGTAGTAGTAGATGGTTGTCCGTGTGCAGGAGGCAGTTGCTACAGTCTCAGGATGCCCATATTAACCAGGCTGGCAGGAGAAACCATAGGAAATTGTCCATCCATATTTGTCAGAATCTGAGGGAGAGAGGCCAGGGAAAGCTAAGGGGTAGGCTTAAAGCCCCAGTGCTTAAACCAAAACTAAGAGGCTTAGAATAACACAATTTAAACAGGCTAAAAACAAGTAGTAATAAATGGGCCTGAATAACCACTTTGCAGGTTTCAAGTTTATCACATTTTGTATCTGATGTTGCTTCTTTGATCCTTTAACTGGCATATGGTGAACAAACAGCCAGTTCACAAATATAAGGTATTTTCAAGATTGTGTACTACTCCCATACAAAATAAATTATCTTTATTGTGAAATCAGTGGGGTAAAATGCTTTTAGTTATCTTAGGAGAGTGAAGCTCCTAATAACTGGAAGCCACCACTGGAAGCCCAAATAGGGGTGCTACTCAAGCTTTAAGGATGTGGAAGGTCTCACATACCATCTAGGGTTACTAAGGATGGGTAATTGCAAAAAAGTAGTGCTATTCATGTATTAAGGATGAAGGGGGACTCACATGCCAAACAGGGGTGCCACTCATGTACTAAAGATGGTAAGTGCATACCAAAAAGTGCTGCTATTCATGTACGTAGGATGGGGAGGGACTGACATGCCAAAGAAAGGTGATACTCATGTACTAAGGATGTGGAAGCACTCATATACAAAATGGAGGTAGTACTCATGCTCTAAGGATGTTGAGGTTCTCGCATACCAAGTAGGGAACTACTCATGTACTAAAGATGTGGATGCACTCACATACTAAATAGGGGTATTATTTATGTACTAAAGATGTGACAGTACATACCTAGAAGTGGTGCTACTCATGTACTAAAGATGGGGAGGTATTAACATACTAATGAGTGGTGATAAATATCAAGGATGGAGAAAATTACAGGGCTGCAATAAGTGATGGAACATCCTGTTGAACTGCTTCAAATCTTGCAAAATAATGTCATTATACTGCTGTTTGGAAGTTGTGGGCAAATTTGGAAAACATAACAGTGGCTATTAGACTGGAAAAATCAATTTATATTCCAATCCCAGAAAAGGCAATGGTAAAGAGTGCTCAAATTATTGAACAGTTGCTCTTGTTTACATGCTATCAAGGTAATGGTCAAGATCCTGCAAACTAGACTCCTGCAAATGATAACTGCCAGATGTAAGACTGGCTTTAGAAGCAGCAGAGGCATAAAAGATCAAATTGCCAGTATCTACCATATAATGTAGACAGCACAGGAATTCCAGAAAAATACTTCTGCTTTATTGACTGCTCTAAAGTTTTTGACTGTGTGGCCAATAAACTGAGGAAAGTTTTTAGAGATGTGGGGATACTAGGTCCCTTATTTGTCTAGTGAGGAATCTCTATGCAGAACAAGAAGCAACAGTTAGACTGCAATATTGAATAACTAACTGGCTCTAGACTGGGAAAGGAATACTACCTATAACCCTACTTACTCAATTTGTATACCAGATATATAATTCAAAATCATTAGTTGCATGACTCAAATAAAAAGAATCAAAACACCTGGGAGAAATATTAACAACCTCAGATATGTAGATGATGCCACTCTAATGGATGAGAGTGTAGAAGAACTGAACAGTGTATTGTTGAAGATGAACGTAGGAAGCTTAAATACCAGCTTCTCGCTCAGTATCAAACCCCTCCCCATAAAATTATGTCATCTAGCTCTCACAATTCTTTGGAAAGTCAGAATCACATAAAATGTATGAAATAAGGAAAATGACAGCATTTTTTCGCTATGAGTTACTTTTTTGCATTAACTAAAGCAATTCAAGATATCCAAAGTGTATTAAGTGTTTGCATGTTTGTGTAGTTTTACAGTTCAGTTATTTTGCAAAATACAGCCATTTCAAAGCATATTTCACAAAGTACAGTATTTGAGAGTTTATTGTGCATTTGAGTGAAAACCTGTTCCACTTGTATTTGAGAATAATATTGCAGAGAACTGGAGAGTGTTTCAGCAAGAGTATGATATTTTCATACAAGCTGCATTTTCTGATAAAGATGACCATACCAAGGCATTTATTCTGGTTAATTTAGCTAATTCAAAAGCCATAGAAAGACAGCGTTCATTTGTCAATGTATCTGCTATATTTGCAGGGGAGGGGAAAAAACATAATATAGTGGTACCAGCTGAGTCAAGGGAAAATCCCAAGTGCTTAAAACATAAATTTAGAGAACTGTGTAACCCCAAATGAATATTACAATGGAAAGGCACTTATTTTACATAAAATATCAAAAGCCTGGGGAAGCATTTGCAGCATATATAACTGACTTGAAAAACAAGGCTAAAACATGCAGATTTGGTGATTTAAGGGATAACTTGATAAAAGACATACTTGTGTGTGGTATTAAAGAGAAATATTTTGCTTTGTGACAGTGATTTAACTTTGAATAAGGCCATTGAGATTTGTCAGATATGTGAGCTTAAAGAAAAGTGCACAAATATGCTTACAAATGAGAAATGCATGCCTCCAGTATTTTCTATTGCTCATGTTGATAATATGCAACATGTGATTAAAAGAAACAGACCCAAGCACATGGTGGCAACTGTAAGCCCTGCAACAGTCACTGGGAAACCCCATAGCTTTTTAGCAAATTCCAGATTGCACACAGTCTCAGTGAAGCACAAGAGTGAGTCAGCAAACTCAAATAATGTGCCTCTACTCAGTTTCATTACCAACTGTCATAACTGTGGTGCAAATCATGAACCCAAAAGAGAAAACTGTTTAGCTTTTGGCCAGCAATGCCACAGATGCAATAAGTGGAATAATTTCAAAAGATTTTGTAAATCAAATAAGGGACATTCTTTTATTAAAAGAGAACATTCAAGGAGACAAGTTGATCAATTAGAAAACTGTGACCCCAATTTTTATGTTGATGGTGTGTCTGTGCTTAATGAAACAATCAATGCAGTAGATTTATGGGCAAAGAATGAAGTATTTTGTACTGTTCAGATAAATGGGAAATCCACAGAGCTCAAAATTGACACAGGTTCAAAGTGCAATGTTATGTCAGCAAAAGCAGTTGCTAGAATATGTGCTGGTGAGAAGCTTGATTTGGCAAAGTGTGTGAAGCTTGTTGCTTATGTTGGTGAAGAAATTCAAACTGAAGGTTCAGTAGTGCTTTCATGTTACTGTGTTGGGAACAGCTACAACTTGCAATTCTATGTGGTGAAAAGGCTCATATTGTCATTGTTAGGCCTCAGAAAAAGTTTGAAAATGTGACTGCTTTTATTTAATAAGGAAGTTCACCATATTAGCTTGAAAGACCACTGTTCTAATTTTGCCAAGTCCATTTTTTCTACCTATGCTGATCTTTGTGAAGACAAACTAGGCAAACACCCAGTTGTGTACTCCATGAAGTTAGACCCTGAAGTCAGTCCAGTTATCAGGCCAGCTCAGAAAGTTGCAGTACCTATGCACACACTTTGGTGGCCAGACCAGTATTCCAGTTAAAATGACATGCATCAGAATTATGTAAACCACCTCTGCTCCATCTACCTACTACTTATATAGAGTGCATTGAGTCATGCACGTGCATACTAACTGCAGTTATCCCCCCCAGTCTCCACTTTGGTGTCCAGACCAGTATTCCAGTTAAATGGACGTGCATCAGAATTATCTAAACCACTTCTGCTTCATCTACCTACTCCCTACAGAGAGTGTACTGAGTGTATGTTCCTTAAGTTTTACCTGGAATTTTGTCAAATATCATTGTATATTTTCCACAGCATGCATACTAGCAGTTCTAAAGCAGACTCCTTCTCCCAGCTCTTCCAGCCCCCTGGTAACCTTTTTATTCCCTAGTCAACTGAACTCCTCTCAATATAATTGTTCATAGTTATGCCATTAGATGGCGGCATACCCCGACTCTTAATTTCCAGCACTTTATTCCATATTATTGTCTAACTACGCTCAGTCACTTTTATTTTCTCTGTGTGTTTCTCTCCCATCTGTAGTTCCCCTGACATGTACTAACTGCAATCTTTTACAACTCAGCCCCTACTCTACACTTGGTATTTCACTCACCTTGTGCTTGCTTGTAGCTTTGTTTGCTAACAGTGGCAGTTGCCTTACTGATAGTTTTTTATTGAGTTTGCATTTCTCCTCTCAACCATTCCTCCTTCTCTGCTCTGCCCACTTCATTCACCCTTCGGGCTCACTCCGCTCCCCTACCCTGTCCCCAATTTCCGCCCACCCCCACTACTTCCAAATTAATGGCCACAAAGCCACTCTCTCATCAGACTCAGTCTATCAAATCACACCACACCCACCTCTTTGTTAACTATTCCCCTACCTCACTTTAATTATCCCCATCCCCTCTGTTAGACTCACCCCCAACTGCAACATCTAACCTAACATAACCCACTTAATCTCCTGTATCTATACTCCTTGCATCACAGCATATCTCCACACTGCACCACAACAACTACTCTATATCTACAAAGTCAATACTCACAATGCTTCTTCTCTCCTCCCTCGGAAGCAGGACTTTTTGACCCCGGACAGTTCGACCCTGGACTGTTCGCCCCCGGACGGATCGACCCCAATGCATTTCTATACAATTTCATGTATAAATGTATATGTATTGTATATGTGATTTTTTAGTGGACAGTTCGACCCCAGACTATTTAACCCCAAATATATTTTTTTAAGTACTTTATCATTAAGTTATGAATTAATCAATTATTCAATACTAACACTGTTAATTTTTCATTGTAAATATATTTTTTATTAATATTTTTATTTTATTTAATTATTATGTTGGTTAGTATAAATATAACATTTAAATCTTTAACATATAATAACTGTTTTTATCTTCTCCACCTCTATTTCTGACATGTCACTTCCGTGACTGTGTTTCTGTAACATACCCATTACCTCATTTGTAGATACAATTGTATGAAGTCTGGATTTACAGTTATAGGACGTTCTTTTGTCACCTCTCCAAAATGTTATTGTCTGATCGTGGCTGTATTTTGCAAAGCAGTACAGATATCCATTATAACTTATTTTTCTCAATTTCTTTTTGAGGTAATTTTCAACATGTTTCACTGATTCTCTGCTCGAGCTATATTTCTTTTTAATATTTTTAATGATAATATCTTACTATTGCCACTAGGTGCCAGAACACTAATGTATTATACATTCTTAATCTTTTTCTGTATGTGATTCCTTTTATAGTTTATCTGTTATGGGTATACATGGATTTACAGTTCATTACCCTTTTCTACATCATTTTCTTTGTTTTAGGTTTTTACTTTTTACTATACATTTTCTTTGTACTTGTTATTTCTGTAATGGTTTTCCCTAATTATTTCCATTTAGGCTGCAGTTGTATTTTAAATTTCTACATTGCTGTTCTGTCATAAACTTGTTTTTTAATATGCATTTCTTATAATTGGTACCATACCTCTCAACCTCTTAGAGCAAAAAATCTGGACAAAGCCCCAAATGATGGGGGGGGACAAATAGGGACAGATTTTAAATATTGCTCTTACAAACTAAGAAAGGTGATACAATGATAGGTTTTGCATTAACATGAATTTTCTGAAGGATGTGGAGTCTTAAACTCAAATGTTTGTCATTATTTAATGACTTCAATCCTCAGCTATTTGCCAGAAAAGTACAGATTTTAGGAGGAACACACTAAAAATATGAGGCAAAAATCTAAACATTCTGTGAAAATCTGAACAGTTGAGAGGTATGACTGGTACTTATATTATGCTTTTCTTTGGGGAATGTCAGGTATAGTAATTATGCTTTACAGCTGTTTGATAACTAACCCAGATGTCCGCAGCATGACCTAGTCTGGAGTTTTTGTTAATTGATTTATTGCTTATATTTTTTGTATATAAGTGGTATTTTTAAGTTACATTTCTAGAGATAACTTATCTTTTAATATCTTATCTGTATTTTTATACTTAACTTACTTTATTTTTCTACACTGATATTTTTACCGTTATACATTAACTCCGGAATAGATCATACTGCAAACTTCCAGTATTTATCCAACTAGTTATTTCCTTCTTTTTTTTTTTTCAGTTATTGCTTTTCATTACAATTTCATTTTTTTCTAAAATTACTGTAGTCGAAGCACATAAATATGAAAGAAAGACTGTCTAAACTAATTTTAAGAATATTTAAACAGTCTTTCTTTTCTATTCATGCTCTAATGTACTTTGGCTTCACTTACATTACATTTTGTACTGGGGTCCAACCGCCTGGGGTCGAATCGGTTGGGGGTGAATCATCTGTGGGTGAATCGGCGGGGTCCAAACATCCTGTACCCCCCTCTCCCTTCTACTCCACCTTACCTGCTTCCCTGATATAACTCTGTCCCCTTCCTTCCACATAACCTCTACTCATCCCAAAAAAGAACCCCTCTGCTCTGGGCTTATTTCTCCATATCTCTTCTATACCTATGATTATCTCCTCTTTAACAGAAAGCTTCTTGCCACATCTAATATAGTCCCCATCCCTCAAAATCCATATCCCATTCTCTCCCATCCTTTCAACCTCAGCTCTGTGAGCCTTATAAAACATTTATCCCTTCTTCTTTAACTTAACTTTATCCTTCTGTCTGGAGACATTTACCCAAACCTTGACCCCCTGCCAACCACAATACCAACTCAACCACAACTCCTTCACCCTCTCTCCACACATCTCTCCTTTTCACTACAGTAAATGACCAAAGCCTTTGTAATAAATTATCAAACTTCCTGGCCTGGCTGTCCCATAACCAGCCTGACATTATATCAGTCTCTGAAACATGGCTCAAACCACACCTTAAAGACTCTGAAATCATCCCCCAACTATCGAATCATAAGACACAACAGAATACAAATAAAAGGAGGTGGAGTAGCTCTACTTTTTTCTTTACTCTCTAACTTTGACACCCTACACTATGCCTATACCTCAATTCTCTACAGCCAAATTAACTCTGGCCCTACCAAAAATCAGCAACCACAAAAACATAGTCATAGCTGCCCCATATATTCCACCTGGTAACAACATCCCCATACTTAAAGATATCCTCTCTTGGTTTTCATCTAATATAAGTAATGAATTATACTTGGGGATGTTAACATCAACTGGACTTCTATTCACTCAGGCAACAACTCCCAGAACATAAACCTTTACAATTTCTCCCAGTTAATAAACTCTCCTACTAGGCCTAACAAACATAATGCCTCTGGCAGCATCCTAGACTGGATATTAGTTTCCTGTCCCAACAATATCTGTGATACTAGCACCCTGCCTGATTCCCTTAGCGATCACCTCCCTGCCTTCATACGTCACTCACCTTCCTCTCTTCACCTACAACATAATTATATCTTAACCTGTAACCTCACAAATTTAAACTGGAATCCTTCTCTGACTGCTTGAGACAAATGAACTGGAACCCTCTAAAAACTCTTCCACTAGACCACGCTGTGACTTGCTTTAATACTTCATTAATTAACATACTTAATAGCTTAGCTCCACCTAGAACTAAAAGAGTGAAATCCAAAACTTCCACCTAGCTTTCTCTAAAGAAACAATAACCCTCATGCATACCCATGATAAATCATGGAAACTCTGCCAAAAATACAAAACACCTAGCTCCCTTACAGAATTTAAACAACTCCGTAATAGAGTTAAAAAAGTAATTGCTTCTGATTACAAATCTTACTACTCTAAGCTTCAAAACAATCACAGATCCAACCTCAATAAATTTTGGAGTAGTAGCTCTGTCCTCCTTAGCCCCAGAAGAAAAGACAACCCTTGCCTTGACCCTAGCTCCCCTGATCATATCATAGCCTCTGAATTTAACTCTTCTTCATAGACTCCATAGCCAAGCTCACCGCATCTTTCCATAACAACTCATCACCTCCATCCACTACTTTGACATATAACTCATCTCCTTTGGCCGCCAGCACCACCCCTCCCTTCACCCTCAAACCCATTCCTGTCAATACTATAAAAAGCTCCTCCAAAAACTAAAACCATGTTTTAATGCCCCAGACAACTTACCATCTAACTTCCTCAAGTTAGCCAATGACGGTATAGCTCTCCCTAGCTGTATTCTAATCAGTCATTCTATCCAAGAATCCTATGTACCCCCTCCTCTGGAAAAAAGCCTTCATCATTCCCTTACACAAAGGGGGCAACAATACAGATATCTCCAATTTCTGCCCCATAGCTATTCTCTCCCTTATCTCCAAAATTCTTGAAAAATGTATTCACCAGCAGCTATTACCTTACCTCTTAGACTACCACCTGCTAACTCCAACTCAGCATGGTTTCAGACCCGGGCACAGTACCACCACAGCCCTTCTATCCTTCCTTAATAATATCAACCACGCTCTCGACTCTGGAAATATTGTAGGCACCCTTTTCCTAGACCTATCTAAGGCCTTTGATACTATTTTCCATAGCCTACTTTTGTCTAAACTCTCTCAACTTAATCTCGCCTCCTCTTCTATCAACTGGTTCTCCGGTTACCTCTCAAATAGGCTGGAAGCTGTCAAGTAGAATAACTGTACATCTTCTTACCTTGACATTCTGACAGGCGTCCCCCAAGACTCTATCCTGGGATCTTTACTATTCAACATCTTTATTAACGAGTTTCATCACTATATCCGAACATTAAATTAGTCAAATATGCAGAGGATTCCTGCTCTGTTGATTCTCTCCCTAAACTCATGCATGTAACTCAAGTCACCTTTAACAGCACACAGACACGGATGTTTAATAATCACCTACAGTGGATATAAAAAGTGTACACACCCCTGTTAAAATGCCAGGTTTTTGTGATATAAAAAAATGAGAACACAATAAATCATTTCAAAACTTTTCTCACCTTTAATGTGACCTATAACCTGTACAATTCAATTGAAAAACAAACAAATTTGTTAGGGAAAAATATAAAAAATAAAAAAATGTACAATACGCTGGTTGCATAAGTGTGCACACCCTTAAACTAATACTTTGTTGAGGCACCTTTTGATTTAATTACAGGATTCAGTCTTCTTGGGTACCCACCTGCCATCAATTAAAGAGACTCTGATTAATCCAAAAAAAAAGTTCAACTGTCCTAGTAGGATTTTCCTGACATTTACTCAGTTGCCTGCTACAGCAAAAGCCATGGTTCACAGAGAGCTTACAAAGCATCAAAGGGATCTCATTGTTGAAAGGTATCAGTCAGAAGAAGGGTACAACAAAATGTCCACAGCGTTGGATATACCATGGAACACAGTGAAGACAGTCATCAAAAAGTGGAGAAAATATGGGACAACAGTGATGTTGCAATGAACTGGACGTCCCTCCAAAATTGATGAAAAGACAAGACGAAAACTGGTCAGGGAGGCTGCCAAGAGACCTACAGCTAAGGTTGCAAAACGGAAGCCTTTTCTTACACAGAAAAACATCCAGCCCCAGCTAAAATTTGCAAAACAATCCATCAAGTCTCCCAAAAAAATATGGGAAAATTTGCTATGGTCTGATGAGACCAAGGTTGAACTTTTTGGCCACAATTCCAAAAGGTACGTTTGGCGCAAAAACAGCACTTTGTATCACCAACAAAATGCCATCCCCACGGTGAAGCATGGTGGTGGCAGTATCATGCTTTGCAGTTGTTTTTCTTCAGCTGGAACTGGGGCTTTAGTCAAGGTGGAGGGAATTATGAACAGTTCCAAATATCAGTCACTTTTGGCCCAAAACCTTCGGGCATCTGCTAGAAAGCTGAAGATGAAGAGGAATTTCACTTTTCAACATGACAATGACCCCAAGCATACATCCAAATCAACAAAAGAATAGCTTCACCAGAAGAAAATTAAAGTTTTGGAATGGCCCAACCAGAGCCCAGACCTAAATCCAATGGAAAATTTGTGGGGTGACCTGAAGAGGGCTGTGCACAAGAGATGCCCTCACAATCTGACAGATTTGGAATGCTTTTGCAAGGAAGAGTGGGCAAATATTGCCAAGCCAAGATATGCCATGCTGATAGTCTCCTACCTAAGAAGAATGAATGTTGTAATTAAATCAAAAGGTGCTTCAACAAAGTATTAGTTTAAGGGTGTGCACACTTATGCAACCATCATATTGTACAATTTTTATTTTTTATATTTTTTCCCCTAACAGATTTGTTTGTTTTTCAATTGAATTGTACAGGTTATAGGTCACATTAAAGGTGGGAAAAGTTTTGAAATTATTTATTATGGTCTCATTTTTTATATCACAAAAACCTGCCATTTTAAAAGGAGTGTGTATACTTTTTATATCCACTGTAGTACTGAATGCATCTAAAACCAAAATTATGATATTTACCCCATCTAAGAATACCAAAATATATAAAAACTCCGTCTCTATAATAAGCCAAAACATAACTGCTATTGAAATAGTTCCCTACACTAAGCTTCTGGGTGTTCACATTGACAAACAACTAAAGTTTGGCATTCACCTCCAAACCAACATTAAAAAAAACTCACCAGAAGCTTGGAATGCTTTATCGTCATAATCAATTCCTTACCCCTTCATCCAAGCTTATCCTCTCTAACACCTACCTCCTTCCTTCCCTCATGTATGGTGTCCCTCTCCTTACCAATCTGCAAGCCACCCTTAAGGCTAAACTGGCATCCTGTTACAATAAAATCATCAAGTTTTCCACCAGCTCCAAATCCTCCTCCCACCATTGCATCTCCTTACAGTCCCTGAACTGGCTGGAATTCCCCAACTGTCTCCTTTACATTCAGCTCTCTACTGCTCACAAGCTAATCTTTAAGCCATTGCAATGCTACTCCCTCTCTTCCATCCTTACTATCCATCTCCCTGACCGATCACTTAGGTGCAAATATCAGAATCTCCTTGAAGTGTGCAAACCCTTACGTACTCCTGGGCAGCTTCTACTGTCATTTTCTCTAGCACATAAATGGAATTCACTTCCTCCCCATATCTGAATCATCCAGAACCTCTCCTCTTTTAAGATTTTACTCCACTCCCATCTCTCTTCCACTTGGGAATGTTCCTGCTGTCACCCCTCCTAACCTCCTCCCAACTACCCTCACTACCCCCACTTCCCCTAACCTTTCTCTCCCATAACCCTATTTAATACAAGACCTTTTTTCTCCTTTACTTCTCACTGACTATTTTTACTCTCTTCTATGCCTTACAGATTGTAGGCATTTGTAATCCACCCAACATTTGAATTCTCATTATTCCAGGTGTTTTCAGAACCAATTATTATTTTGTTCTATAAAGTTACACTGATGCTACTAACGCTGCATCAGCTCAATTTTTGTTAATATTACAGTAGTGCAATATATTTAGAGTTGTGTAATACTTTGAACTAACTTCTGATGATCCTGTTCATATAATTACTTTGTATTAATTCTGTATTAATTTATTTTGATTTTTGTTGACTTTTGTTTTATTTTATATGTCTGTACATGGAGCTTTTCTCCCCAGGCCCCCATTGAAAAAGGGCTCATCTTGGCCCAATGAACTCTCCTGGTTAACAAATAAATAAAAGGTGTGATTTGTCCAGTTATAGAACCAACAGAATGGGTATCCTCCATGGTCATAGCTTGTAAGAAAAGCTTAGATGATATCAGAATATGTATTGATCCATGAAATTTGAACAAAGTACTAAAAAGACCTCATCATCCTGTGTACAGTCGAAGAAATTGCAGCCCTTATACCAAATGCCACTCTTTTTTTCTGTCTTAGATGCAAAGAGTTCATTTTGGCAAATTTTGCTTCACCAAAAATCTTCATTGCTAACCACTTTCAGTACTCCTTTTAGTAGGTAGAAATTTTTGAGAATGCCATTTGGGATAAATTCTGCCAGTGAAGTCTTCCAGAGTGCCATGGAACAAATTGTTTTTCTGGGTATCCGTGTGCTATTATAGTAGATGATATTCTAGTAGGAGGTAATGGTGAAGCCGAGTATAACAGAAACCTCAAGAAAGTTCTAGAAAGAGCATGTGAAGTGAATCTTAAGCTAAATCCTCAGAAGTGCAGATTCAGGCTATGAGAAGCTACTTATGTCAGTCATTTATTTACCAATTCAGGCTTATGACCAGATCCTTCCAAGCAAACAGCAATTCTTGAGATGCCAGCCCCAGGCAATGTTCAAGCCTTACAACTTTTTCTTGGCATGGTTAACTACCTAAGCAAGTTAATTCCAGACTTGAGCCAACTTTCAGCACCACTTAGAGAGCTGACACACAAAGATGTATCTTGGTCATGGTTAGAATAACACCAAAGAGCATTTGATGTCCTGAAACAGAGAATTGCTAGTCCACCAACTCTCAGATACTATGATGCTCACAAGCCAGTTACTCTTTCTTGTGATTGCTTCAAAGTTTGGTCTTGGTGCAGTCTTCTTCAAGAGGGTAGGCCAGTAGCTTATGAGTCCAAAACTCTTACCCAAACTGAACTGCAGTATGTGCAGAAAGAGAAAGAACTCTTGGCAATTGTGTTTGCATGTTTGAAGTTCCGTTTGTATTGAGTGAAAATAAAGGGAACGAAAGCGCTTATAACCTTACTCTGCCTGGTGTCTGGTTCTTTTCAAGGAGAAGGTATCTTGTGACATTTTTTTTTTTTGTTGGATTATTTGCTTCATGTGTTTTACTGTTGTGATATTGGTGTGCATTGGTACACAGGATACTTGATCAAGGAAAGACTTTGACACTTTTTTGGAAGCTGTCTCTGAAGAGAGAGAAAGCACAAGCAAGTATTTTTTGTGAACTGTTGACTTTGATACTTTTTTGGAAGTTGGCTCTGAAGAGAGAAACTACAAGCAAGTTTTTTTTTTTTTTTTTGTGAATCATAGACTCTGACACCTTCTGGGAAGCTGGCCCTGAAAAGTGAAACTACAAGCAAGTATTTTTTGTGAATCATAGACTTTGACACTTTTTGGGAAGCTGGCTCTGAAGAGAGAAACTACAATCAAGTGTTTTTTGTGAATTTTAGACCTTGATACTTTTTTTAGAAGTTGGCTCTGAAGAGAGAAACCACAAGCAAGTATTTTTTGTGAATTAGAGACCAGTGTTTACTTACAAGTTCCTGGCAATGGATAAATCTGTGGACAATATTAATAATGATGACAGTGTAAGCCTTACACAGCTTTTGGCTTTAATTTCCCAAATTAATACTAAAGTTGATTTAGTATTTTCTAGTAGAGCAAAAGAAATTCATACTGCTACAGAAATGAATGTTAGTAACTGTATTGCTGTTGAAAAGTCTCCTGGTGAGTTGCAGGAAGCTAGAATATCCTACTCGGGGGCGGTACTGAGAGATGTGAATGCCACTGGAGTAGGTGAAGTGAATGGAAAAGGCTTGCAAGCAATGGGTGATGGAGAATTCCTCTCCTGGCTGAACAGGGAACCGATACCATCGTGGGACGGATTCGGGGGCCAGCCAAGAGAAGGTGATGATCCTGTTTCCAGTTATAAACATAAAATTTGTAAATTGGAAAAAACTCTGAAAAAATTCAGGGGGTTACAGCTTGACAACATGTTTTTCGAAGACTATATATGCCTGGGAAGAGTACCGAAGGGGCTAAAAATCTGTAAGTTCCCTAATAACATTCAGAGTGGTTCAGTTCTACACCGGGAACTTTTAAAACTGTTTGACCGGACAGGCATTGACTTTATGCAGTTACTAATTAAAGACAATGCTAGAATAATGTGCAGTTTGAAAGATGAAATTGTGACATTACAAAGAGAAATAACTGCTGATAGCCTCTTTGAGACAAACAAAGGGGTTTATTCCACCATCTTCCCGAGGGTTGAGCAACACAAAAATAACATTAAAAAGAAAAAAAGTGAAAAAGCTGAAAAGAGACCAGGAAGAATACGAGCAGAAGAGGGCTTACCCAATTCTAGGTGCAGGTGGTTGACCAAGAGTTTCATTCGTAGAAACAGATGAAGAAGTTGTGGAAATTTTGCCAGGAGATGAGGTTGATGAACCGGAGGTGTTTGGTGAGCAAGGGAGTGGTTTAGAGCAGGATTTTCGACCATTGCCAAGAAGGTCTGCATGGCTGAAAAGCAAGTATGGTTCCTGGACACCCAGAAACAACAACAACAAAAAACAGTATTGGAGAGACTATCTTGTGCAACAAGGGGGCCAAAACAGAAGGAAGGGGAGACCACCACAACCATTCTACCAACGGTAAGACCATCTCAGTTTGTTGCTAATTACAACTTGAAGTATTTTTCTAACTGTTTTAGTACTGAAGTGATGCATAAGACTGTTGGTGATAAATGTGTGGGGAAGATCGATTATACCAGAATCCCCAGTAAAACAAATGAATGGTCATCTGTGTTTGGTGGAATTGACAGCACTGAGTGTTATACTGACTTTCCTTGTACTATACTGTTTCAAGAGAATGTTGCTGATACCTGGGACATTGGGAATGGACTGAATACTATAAATGAAAGTTTTAGCAATAAGGCCTCATTGTTACAGTATGCTGTAGAATGTAATGATTTATCTAATGAAGCATGTCTTAAGGAATTGTATAATGATTTTGATGTAAATATGGAAAAGCATTGTGTTGAGATTACACATGAGACATGCTGTGATGAATCTTTGGGGAACAAACAAAATCTAGATGCATTGAACACAACTAATGAAAGAAATGATACATTTTTACAGCACGATTTCGAGTTTAACAATGTCCCTGCTGAAGCTATGTATAATGACAATAGTAATAATACAGGGAACAGTAATGACAACAATGAAAATGGAAATGGTTGTATTCTGGAATATAAGGGCCTTAAGATAACTGCAGTGGAATCATATTAAATAACAGCCATGCAGAACTATTTGTAAAAGCGTTTAGTTTTATCCCTAAAAAACAGAATTATATGGTTAACACCATTTTAGATTTAAAAATGTTTGCAAGGGCCATAAATTTAAAGTTGGTAATGCAGAATGGGAAGGAGAGTGATGCAACTAGAATAACCTTAAAAAGAAAAAGTACTTATAACCCCCCCCCCCCCCCATTACCACTAGTGGCCCTTTTCGAAAGATTGAATGAAATAGAGCACAGGAATTTAATAGGGAATAAGACTAGACGGATTAACCAGAATTTAACAAAACACGAACAACAGGCATTAACAGAGTTAATGAGGAACCAAGAAGTAAGAATCATGAAGCCCAATAAGGGGGGAGGGGTACTTGTAATGGAACATTATGACTACACCACTAGAATGATGAAATATTTGAATGACAGTTCCTACTTTAGTGCAGCATCACTGAATGAGGTTAACATCTTTAATGCTAGATTACAAATGATTTTGGAAGAACTCTTCCAGGAATATACCTTCAGTGAAGATGAGGTCAGATACTTAAAGGTGAACAATCCTGTAACTCCAGCCTTCTTTGGGATCCCCAAAATTCATAAATCATTAGGGGATCTACCAATGAGACCCATAGTGGCAGGAGGTGGGAGTAAAACAGAACCTCTAGCAAAAATGCTAGATTTCCATTTAAAAGGATTTTTTGAGGATAAAAAACATGTCTTGAAGGACTCTTGGCATTTATTACAGTGCATGGCAAAGAACGAGTTCAAGGAAGAAGTTATTTTCTTGATTATTGATATTAAGGACCTTTTTCTTTGTATCCCACATGAAGAAGGAATGGAATATTTTCAGGAAGCACTAAGGGAAGGAACCAGATTTTCAAGCGATATGGTGTATGTCTTAGCTACCCTCATGGAGTTGGTTCTGAAAAATAATTTTGTGTGGTTTCAGGGGGAATATTTCAAGCAAACCCGAGGTGTAGCAGTGGGTGCAGCAGTAGCCTGTATATTTGCTAATATTGTTCTTTGGTATTGGGAAACCAAATTTGTGTTAAATTCAACGTTTAGGAAAAATATCTTTAGATATTATAGATTTTTGGACGAAATTCTAATATTATGGGAAGGTGGGTTTGATGAGGCAGATGATTTTTTGAACTATATCAATGCCACTACTGATTTTTTGAATTTTACTAGTAAAATTGAGAAAGAAGCAGTGAATTATCTGGACATCCACCTATATAAAAATAGAAGGGATGGATGTTATGATGAATCATGTATATATAGGAAGCCCACCCATTCGAGTAGTTATCTGCACTTTGAGAGTGACCACCCCTTCTGGCAAAAAATAAATTTGGTAAAGGGCCAAATGATTAGAATATCAAGACAAACGACAGATGACAACAGGTTTAAAGATCAAATGGTAGAGTTAAAGACTATGCTGGCAATAAGGGGTTACCCAACTAGTGTTCTAGAGGTACAGGAGAGTTATGTAACAAGCAGGAGAGAAGATTTTTATCCCCCATTATTGAAGAAACCTGAGAGTTTGTTGAATGTTAAGAAGACAGTAGAGGCAACTATTTGCTGTGTGCTAATATATAATGAGGATAGTGTAGAGGTCTGTAAAATGGTGGAAAAGAACTGGAATTGTGTTTTGGGGGCATATGGATTAACTGAAAAACTGGGTAATAAACCAAAAATAATTTTCAGAAGAGGACCCAATATTAAGAACTTATTTATAGGTTCATAGGTTCATACTAGGCTATCTGCCCTAGGGCATTTATAAGCCTAGCCAGAGTATGTTTGGCTTTCGCCACCCATTTTAAATTAATTTTGCTATGCCCTTTTTCGAGGTTAGTATACTGTGCCTCTGTCCAACAGTGACACAGAAGTGATACCCGGGGTAAACCTATGATCTCCCATCCACTCATCAAGATTCCTCTTGAAGAGAGTCAATGAGGGACTCTGCCTAACCTGGACTGGGATTTTATTCCAGAGTGAAGGGAGCCTCTGGGTTATGAATCCGTCCCTCCAGCATGTCCTATTTATTTCAGTGCTGAGGTTCAAGTCTCTCGAGCACGTAGCTCGATGGGATTTGGATTTTCTGAGGTGCAGCATGTCCATTAATTCCGGGTTGGACATGGCTTTATATGTCAGGCACAGATCGCCTCTGAGCAGGCAGTATGCCACTGAGTAGAGTTGGAGTTTCTTTAACCAGGCAGCATATGGCACCTGTTTGAGCCCTTTGATCCTCTTGGTGAGGTACTTTTGGGGTCTTTCCAGTTGCTGCAGGTGTCTGGTAAGGTACATCCCAAAAGGGGCATTGTACTCAATTATGGGCCTGATGAGGGATGAGTAAAGAGGCACGATGACCTCCCCTGATCTAGATGTGAATCCCTTCATTTGAAAGGAAGAAAGACAAAGATAGGATTCCATTAGGTAATATGAGGAAGTGCAATGGCTGCAGGGAATGTAGGTATATCTATGAATGTAGGAATATAGTGATAGAGGGTCACAATATAATAATTCCAGTGACAGGGAATTATAATTGTAACACAAAAGGAGTTGTCTATGTGGCCTTGTGTCAGTCATGCTGTGCATATTATATAGGAAAAACAGAAAAGAAGTTAAAAAAGCGAATTTACCAACACATTTATGCAATTAGGAGGCAAGATAAAACAAATGCCTTATTTAGACATAGCATAAATTGTAAGGATTTAAAAAAAATCCTCTTCTGTGTATTGGAAAAGATAGGTAGACAGGAGAGGGGTGTGTGTTTTAGAATACGGGGAAACACACTGGCAGGTGTTGTTGAATGCTACAGTTTTTCCTGGTATTAATGACAGGATTTCTCTAAGGAGCTTGCTTCATTTAAAGACAGATGAGATTAGATGAAAATGGTTTAATATAGAAACAATTAAGTTAGTATATATATATATATATATATATATATATATATATATATATATTTTTTTTTTTAACAGATGAAATGTTTATTATATATGTGTTTTTATAGGAGAATTATTTATGTATTATACATAGCAATATATTTTTAAAGAACATATTAATGTGTTTTTAATTTGAGAGCACATTTAACTAATTAATTCATTTAAGTTAATTGATTGTGATTAAGCAATTGAATTGTATATAAAAAAGGGGGGAAGTGTGTAAGGTTTTGTATCTGATGAAGTTCCGTTTGTATTGAGTGTGAATAAAGGGAACAAAAGTGCTTATAACCTTACTCTCTGCCTGGTATCTGGTTCTTTTCAAGGAGAAGGTATCCTGTGACATTTTTTATTTTTGGATGTTTGAAGTTCCATGATTATATTTATGGTAAACCAATCTAAATCAAAACTGGCCACCAACCTGTAGTCACTAGTAACCTGATGAAGCGCACCTGTGTGCGTGAAAGCGCTCGTTTTTATCAATAAACAGATTTATATTTTGTTCGTGGTGGTTCCTAGCAGTTTTTGTCTTCATTATACATAGCAATATATTTTTAAAGAACATATTAATGTGTTTTTAATTTGAGAGCACATTTAACTAATTAATTCATTTAAGTTAATTGATTGTGATTAAGCAATTGAATTGTATATAAAAAAGGGGGGAAGTGTGTAAGGTTTTGTATCTGATGAAGTTCCGTTTGTATTGAGTGTGAATAAAGGGAACAAAAGTGCTTATAACCTTACTCTGCCTGGTATCTGGTTCTTTTCAAGGAGAAGGTATCCTGTGACATTTTTTATTTTTGGATGTTTGAAGTTCCATGATTATATTTATGGTAAACCAATCTAAATCAAAACTGGCCACCAACCTGTAGTCACTATTTTGAGAAAGCCTATGCATAGAGCTCCTGCCACATTACAACACATGATGTTGAAATTGCAAAAGTATAATTTCAATCTTGTCTACATAAAAGGCAGACCTCTTTATCTTGCTGATTATTTATTTATTTACTTATCCAGATCGCCCAGAAATACCACTGAACAGCATAAAAATGAGAAACTTGATTTTGAAGTCATGGAAGTGAGAAATTTTTCTTCCACGCATCTTGATGAGCTTAGAAGCTATACAGCCACACATCCAGTTCTTCAAAAGCTCAACCACTTCATCAGTCAAGAATGGCCTTCAAAGCAATCTTGCTTACCAGTGGAAGTGCAACCTTATTTTCCTTACAGAGATAAGATTTTGTTTAACAATGGTATTATCATGAAAGGTCCAAAAGTGAATATCCCAAAATCCTTGCAACAAGAGTATATTACTGTCTTGCATCATGGCCACCCAGGAACTAATTCTACCAAAAGAAGGGTGAGAGGACTAGTATTTTGACCTTCTATGTCACAGGATATCGAGAGAATACTTTCATCTTGTTCTGTATGTAATAGTAAAAAAGCCACATCAACATAAAGAACCACATCAGCTAAACCACATTCCTGAACTACTTTGGTCGACAATAGCTAAAGACATTTTTGAATGGAATGGTCAACATTACTTGGTGTTAGTAGACTCTTATTCAAATTGGTTCGAGATTGACCTACTTCCTAATCTAGCATCCGGTACTGCCATTATTAAGTTGAAGCGTCATTTTGCAGTCCATGGTAGTCTACATAAAGTTATTTCTGACAATGGCACACAGTTTACAAGCCAGCAGTTCAAAAGCTTTGCGGAAGAGTGGGACTTCAGTCATGTTACAAGTAGCCCTGAGTATCTGCAGTCAAATGGTTTGGCAGAACGTGCAGTTCAAAGTGCAAAACAATTACTAGAGAAGTCAAAATGAGATGATAGTGATGTTTTCTTGAATCTCTTGAATCTCAGAAATGTTCCTTGTGATAAACATCTTGGTTCACCTGCACAGAGATTTCTGTCGAGACAGACCAGAACCACATTACTAATTAATAGTACATTACTGGTTACATGTGCTAAGGACAACAAATCAGTGAAAGCCTATCTGTTAAAGAAGTACTTATCCCAGAAGTACTGTTATGAGTTATGACAAGTCCAGCAAACTGCTCAATCCATTACAAGAAGGGGAGATAGTGAGAATGCAGATGACAAAAGGTTTTGATTGGATTGGAGCTGTGAAAAGTATATGTCGAGAGCCGAGACTGTACATTGTGGAATTGCAAGGAGCAGAATTTAGGTGGAATTGGAAACATTTGGTCCCAGTGTCTGAGCCTGTATTGCAGTATCATACCTGCAAGAGAGACTCTGTATTTCAGAGGGAGTTATCCAGCATTCCAGTTCCAGAGGACATTCCAGTAAATATCCCTGTTCCTGAGAAGAATTCCGAAACTCCTGAAGCAAGCTGTTCACCAATGACTGTCCCTGTTGCTAAACCCAGTTCTGATTTCTATATCATTAGATTAGGTTACATTTCCAGACCATGTTCCAGATACACAGCAACTTGGACATGAACATTGTGTTTATTTCTTATTGTCTGTACAACTGCATGTTTCTTTTCAAATGTCATGTTACTGTAGGCAATTTATTAAAGAGGGAGGATGTAGATCATTATGTGTGTATACTTTTAAGAAGCTTTCTAGGGGCTTGCACAAGTGTATAAATACTGAGCATCTGGGAGCCTGACTGCCGTTTTGTAGTAAGCTGATGAGATGTAAGCATGTATATCTGTGTAGTCTGGCAGATAATCAGTTCATTTATATTTTGCTATATTTGTAATATATTTTGTAATGATGCTATCCATCCTGATGTGTTTCTATGTAACAGAGCATATAAATGAACTACACTGTCTGTTTGCCTTCAATTGTAAATCAAGACAAGCGATACCAAAGAGTGTACTAATCATGTACTAAGCATGGGGAGGCACTCACATACCAAAGAGTGTACAACTCATGTTCTAATCATGAGGAGGTACTCATACCAAAGAGTGTACTACTTTCACATGCCAAAGAGAGGTGCTACTCATGAAATAATAATGGGGAAGTTCTCATGCTTCTGTTATGAGAGATCATTACATGATCCCTTGTATCTTAACTGCTCACTCACAATGCATCACAAGCTACCTGTTACATGGGGTGTAATGAAACAGGTCAAAAAAGTACTGTTTGTAGAGGCAATCACCTTGCACACCAAACGGAGGGAAGCAACCACCCACCTCTGAACTAAACTCTCTAAGGCAGTAGTCTTGAGGAATCACTTGTTTTGCTGTAGCATGAGCAATCAAGAAAGTGGTGAGCCCTGGCAAACTGGAGACATGCTGGGAAGCTAGTACTCACATAACATGGTTTGTGAGATAATTGCATACCAAGAAAGAGGCATTACACGGCCAGGATGGTGTGCTACTTTTGTATACTTGTCACATGCAGTGGATGGTGTATTAGTTATGTACCACAGAAGGGGTGCTATTCACATACAAATGATGGGATATTACATATCAAGGATGTTCTACAACTCATGTATCAAGGAAAGGGTGCTTATTTTCAGATAAAGGATGGGATGTTAGTCACGTACCACAGATGGGGTTTCTAGTCACATTTCAATAATTGGGCATTACATAGCAAGGAGGTTATGCTACTCATATATCAAGGATGAGAGTGATAACAGAGAAATGGCAAAGAGACAGGGATAGGATAGTTCTAAGTGAAAGACCAGCTCTGCTAGAGATTTTAGTTGAGTCTAGCACAGAAGCTGCTGTTAAAAAAGTAATAATTAGCAGGACACATAAAATATTGCATGATAACTATAGGAATCAATCAGAAGAGGTTAGAATAGACTGGAAAGGCAATTTACAAAGGAACAATGGGAGAACATATATGGCTTCCAAGTATGCAAAAAATTACAAATGTTTTAAAATTTTTTGCTTGAAAGTGTTTGCATGGCTATTTTTATAGCCCAAGCAGACTTCAGAGAATTTTCCTCAAGTAGGCACCAAATGCATACAGTGTGATGGGAAAGAGAAAAGTAACTGGAACATATTTTTCAACTGTAAAGAGCTGGTAGATTTTAAAAATTCCCTACAGAGTACTTTGTCAGAAAGGTTGGTAAAAAGCTTGTAACAAAGGAAATGATTGTGTTGAGATGGAACTACTGGAATTTCCGAGAAGTAGTAAGGGCTTACTGAGTTTTATGCTACTGGCAGACACAATTACTAGAAAATGGAATCAAAACATAAACCACCTATAATGAAGTACTGAATATTGCAAATGAGATAAAACAACTGGAAGTAAGATCTTTAGAAAAGTAAGGAGCAAACTGTATACAAATCAATGGAATTTGTGGGAACAATACATGCAGAATAATGTTCTGGAGGAAGACTGAGGTTTAAGAGAAGGCAAGAGCTGAGCAAGTTATATAACATTACAGTGAATGATAATTGTTAAAAAGGAAACACATAGACTGCATTAAAATAACTATGAACATGTTTCTATTGGTTGTTTTCTTTTCTACTAATGCATATGCACCTATGTCACTGTTAAAAATGTGATTTAATAAACATGTTTTAAAAAAGGTGGGGTGCTAGTCATACACAAAGGAAGGGGTGTTTATCATATACCACAGATGGGATTCTATTTACATATCAAGAATGGGGTGTGACATATCAAGGATGGCATTCTTCTGCTACTTACATACAAAGGATGGCTTATTACTTAAATACTTCAGATGGGGGGCTTTGCTTACATACTAAGGTTGGGTCACTACTAACAAACCAGGGATTGGATGCTTACCCTCTGCTTTAAGGAACTTTGCTGCATGTAGCTCTGATGATGTCACTTACCCCATAAGTCAGTAAAACTCCATAGTCTTTCAGCAGATTGCCTGCTCCTTGGAAGATACCCTGTACAACAAGAAAAGATGGTACAAGGAAAGTGAAGACTTATTAAGACATTGCTAGTAAAGCTGTGAGAAAACACAATGCTAATGGGGAAAATGAAAGTTTAAAATCTGACTCATGCTATATTTTTTAGTTTGAATCTTTTGGTATGCAGGTGGGGAGGAGGAGCCGTGTGCATTTACATGTTTGTGCGGTTATAATGTGTGCTTGGAAGTCAGGAGTTACGTAGTTTCTAAAGAATGCCTCTAGAATTCTGTTTTTCTCCGTCTCTCTCTCTCTCTCTCTCTATCTCTATATACATATATATATATATATATATATATATATATATATATATGTAATGCCTCTTTCTATATATATAATGTAGTTTATATATAAATATAAAGATATATAATACACACACACACACACACACACACACACACACACACACACACACACACACACACACACACACACACACACACACACACACACACACACACACTTACTTATATATGTGCAATTGATCATAATTTTCTTGTTAATTTCAATCCCTCCCTGTAATATCATGCTGTGTGTAAGTGATACTACGTATAATCTGTTAAATTATTCCTATGTAAATGGTAGTTAGCATTTTTATGTATGTATATATTCCCAGGAAGGATCCGAAAATAGTTCATAAATATTAGTGCTCTACCCCCATTAGAAAATTCAACCAAGCAAACAAATAAACCCTATTCCTTTATTTTGGTCTGGTGAGACTTAGAGTTTACTACATACCATTTTGGAGTAAATGTGGCAGATACCATCACTGTATAGACAAAACACTGAACTGGATACTTCACACTTTGCCATTGCACACTGTGATACTAGGCAAGCGGGTAAATGTTCTTAGACTCTCACAAGAGCTTGCGTAAATGAGGCAATTGGTCTCAGAGCAGCTATAGCCGTATAAGTAATATAAACACAGTATATGCCATATCAGGTTCATGAGTCAACCACCATGACGATGGAAACATTACATGTACACCCTTCTCCAGCAGAACTGCAGGCATTGCATAGTGTCAGGAATCTGGTGCTGTGATACGCTCAAACAGTTGAGAAGATGGCCGGTGAATTGTGCATTGATAGCTGGACTGATGTGTGTGCTGAATTAAATAAAGATGTCCTGCTTGTTCTAGACTTTATATAAACCTAAATGAGCTATGTAGATAGCAAATTCCATTACTATCTGGTTATATCCTGTTTGGACTATTTGTTTACCACAAAAAGAAGGTTTCTCAAAGGTACTGTTTATGTCTGGCATCTTGAAAAGTCTTGAAGTATGCCATCTTAAAACCAGATGTCATCCACTGATGCGGCATTGGTTTTTATCTACATTCTTTTGTCTGTGTATAGGATACCACATGGATGCAGTGTGAGAATGTGGAGCTGTTCATCTCCAGCCATTCCAAGCTCAGTTTGTCTACATGTGGAATTTAAAAACTTATTTCAACTCAGAAGTGAGGTCCAGACAAAATGCTGCCCAGTCCTTAAATGTACCTAACATTTCCTGTTCTAGAGCTCATTTATTAATCCACAGCCTCTCCCATCATACACTTTGTGGGATTTGTTGCACATTTAAATGCTGACTCTTTCTTGCTCTAGAGTGCCCATTATACATAGTGAATATATTGAAATGGGACGTGCATATCAGGGCTGCGATATTTTGATGAAGCTGGTGCTCATCCCTTTTTTTATTTTTTATTAACGTATAGATATTGTTTTGTTTTTGGATTCCAAATTCCAAAAATATTTTTATTTATTTATTTGTTTATGTTCACTGGGTTAGTCCTGCTAGACATTGCCTATTTTCACGGGAGACATGAGATGGTGCTCATACTGCCAAACAGCAATTTTACCAGGACACCACAGGAAATTCCCCAAGTCTTAGGAGTACAGTACTCTTATATACAAAGCAGTGGCGCTATGGATAATATTAACAATGGTGAAAGAACTGCGGCTTTGTTGTCTTCATAGGATCACAGTGATTACTAGTCTAGTCACCCTAAAGGGCCTTTTTAAGTCTAGCCATACTAACCAAATGTAATGGACTGAGTTGGATCCCATAGGTTTTGTTTAGGGTATGCATAACTTGGGCATGTGTGGTTGAGTATTTATAAGCTCACTCTTTCTAAACAGGGGAATAAGTGCCAGGCCAGGGATACATTAATGATTCTCCATCCACGGATCCAGGTTGTCACTCAAAAATGTCTTATTTATGTTACAAAAGAGGTTGAGGTCCCTAGATTGTGCGCGTCTGATACCATTCATTTTGTGAATGTGCAAAAGATCCATCAAGGTTGGATCAGGAGATGCTTTGTAGACCAGGCATAGATTGCCTCTTAGCAGGCTGTAGGAGGCTGAGTATAAGGATATGGTTTTGATGTTGTCTGCATACACCATGTATTCTTTTTGTGAGGAATCTCTGTCAGTGCACTAGCTGTTGCATATCCCTGGTCAGGTGCATACAGACAGGTTGATTGGCCTAATGATGGCTGAGTACAATGGAACAATGATATCTTTGGACGTGGATACCATACCCTTGAATTATTTCCTTACTACATTACACACATGGTAGTTGAAGGCCAAGTCACTGTCCACCTGTGCTCTGAAATCCCTGAGACAGATGCCTGGTGTCAGAGCCATGGCCTCAAGCTCAATGCCAAAATGTACGGTGTCACCTCCTTTGGTACAAACTCTGTACCCATGGACTACCACATAGGCAGCAATCTACTTAACACCGAATGCGTGATAAGAGACCTTGGGATCCAGGTGGACAGTAGCCTCTCCTTTGATAGTCACATCGCCACAGTAGTCAGGAAGTCCTTCTACGTGGCACACCTCATCATAAAAGGGTTCTCATCCAGGAAAAAAAGAGGTCATTGTTCCCCTCTACTCGTCACTCATTAGAGCCATTATAGAGTACAACGCCCCTTTTGGAATGTACCTCACAAGACATCTGCAGCAGCTGGAAAGGCCACAGAAGTACCTCACAAAGAGGATTACTGGCCTCAAACAAATTCCCTACACTGACTGCCTCAAAAAACTCCAGCTTTACTCCGTAACATATCGCCTACTCCGAGGTGATCTCTGCCTAACATATAAAGCTATGTCAAACCCAGAGCTGTTGGACATGCTACACCTAAAGAAATCCCAATCCCTCCAAGCTACATGCTCTAGGGACCTAAACCTTGTCACCATAATAAACAGGACACGCTGGAGGGATAGATTCCTGTCCCAGAGACTTCCTATACTCTGGAACAAGCTACCCATCTCTGTCAAGTAAAGTTCTTCTTTAGCACTCTTCAAGAAAAATCTTGATGAGTGGATGGGAAATAGGAAATACACCCCGGGGATCACTTCTGTGTCTCTGCTGGACAGTGGCACAGGAAAATAACTTTCTTGGGTGGCGTAAGCTATGGTACCTTGCTGGCTAGGCTTACGTAGGCCCTTGGGCCGATAGCCTAGTACCTACCTATGAACCTATAAACCACTGGGTCTACCCTTAGGGGTGTATTATTAATGTAGTAATTTGCAGGGGTGGCTGTCTTTCTGAAAAAGGCTATTATGCACTTCTTGGCATTGAGTTTTAGACCGTGACTCTGGAACCAGTTATTAGCCTGTGTCAGGCCTTCTTGGATAGTACTTGTGTCATTGATGGATTCTGTGATTGTACCTTGTTTATCACCAAACGGTCAACTCCTCCACAAAAAAACAATAAATCCAAAGAAAGAGTCAAAAGGAGTTCAGAAGCTTAATACACCACACAATTGCTGCACGAAATGAACGCTTTATTAACCATCCGCGTTTTCGTCCCCAATGGACTTCATCAGATACATAAGCCCTAGTAAACATTCATTAATATACTTTATTTCATTTCATTTGACCAATCATTTAATGCTTGTTAGTTCAAACTAACAAATGAACTTGCTTTATCAATTGACAATTAATTAAACGTGTTCCTGTTTATTTAAAACACTGTATATATTAGTTTAAAAAAATAAATTATTTAACAATCTTTAATGATTAAATACTTTTAAAAACATTTTCCAAAGATTAAAAACATCACTGTGGTTTGATTTTTTTAAAAAAGAACATAACTAAAAATAAATTGTATATATTTTTCTTTTTAAAAAAAAAAAAAAATATATATATATATATTTCATGAAACCCATTTTATGTGGACTTTTAAATGTGAATTAGTGCCATCTATTGGTCTTTACAACTTACTACATCCATCTTCTTATATTCTAGCAGCCCTTAATTTCAATAATGGTAGGATGGATATATATTCATTCAGACCAGGGAATTTATTGGCTTCTAGGGCAACTTGCCACCACAATTCTTTGTAACTAATACTCTCTTCCCAAGGACCTCCTCTAACATCTTTTTTAACTTGGTCCAATACAAAGAATTTAAAATCATTTTCTTTACATAAAAGTGCATGTCTATAGAGTGCATTAGTTTCTTTGCATTTAACCATTTCGTATGTATGCTCATAGATCCTCTTTTTCAGGGATCTCTCAGTTTTCCCTACGTAGTAGGATGAACATTTCATACATATTGCTAAATAAACAAGCCCTATGGACTCACAGTTGAAGTAGCCCTTACTATACAGCCATAATTCCTTACTATCTAAATAGATTTTCTCCTGGTTTATAATAAACCCACACTGCCTACACTTTCCACATTTATAGGTACCTACCTTCAATGTATTACCTCTATCACCTAGTCTTCTTTCTACCTTTCCAGTTTCTAAAATGTTTTTTACATTGACTGAATTCTTATATACCACCTTTAACTTTTGCTCTGGGAGCCCTTCCAGGTCAGTTAAACTTTTAAATTTTTCCCATTCTTTTTGAAATAACCATTTCACTGACTTGTTCAGGGCATTATACTCAAGAACCAATGCTTGCTGATAATTTTCATTCTTAAAAGTCCCATTGGTTCCCACATTTTGTCCATTTTCTTTCTCCCCTATAATAGGTTTGAATCTTCCCTTTCTCCCTATTGTAACTTCATTCCTCAAGTTTTTAATAAACTGCTCTGGATATCCCCTTTCCTGGTACATCTGTTCTAATTTGTCACATTCTTTTAAAAAATCATGTTCAGAGCTTGTCATCCTTGAACCTCTAACGAACTGCCCCTTTACTAAATTCCTCTTACAATAAATGGGGTGTCCGCTATCAAAATGAAGGAATGAGTTTACATATGTTTCTTTCCTAAATACCCTAGTATCAAAGGAATGGCTGCTTTTATGAATCTCTATATCCAAATATGCTATACTTTTGCTGGACACATTATGTGTAAATTGCAAAAATTCCGTTGTATGACTAATGTATTCAATAAATTCTTTTAATTTTTCCTGACCCCCCCGTCCAAAAAGTTATTATGTCATCTAAAAACCTCTTATATAACTTACAATATTCCATGTAGCCAGATTTAAGTATGTATTTCTCCTCCCAATTGGCAAGTACCAAATTAGCAAAGGTAGGAGCACAGGCTGCCCCCATTGCCACTCCTTGAATTTGTTGGAAAAATTCACCTTTATGGATTAAGAAATTGTTTTTCAAAATCAAATCCATAAAGCCTATGCATGCTACCTTGTCTTCGAATGTTAGTTTTTTATCGTTAAATACTTCTTCTTCAAACATTCTTATTCCTTTTTCATATGGAATGGACCCAAACAGGTCTACTACATCTATTGTCACAAACATTAGTTCTTTATCAAATACTTCTGAAGTTAATTCTCTAAGTAGATCCCATGAATCTCTCAGTATTGCTTCCTTATTTATCCATATGTGTTTCGTTTTAACATCTACAAATGTTGCCATGGGTGTAGTTTTTGAACTTCCTGCCGCTACAATGGGTCTAAAAGGAGGGTTTTCACTATTCTTGTGTATTTTCGGTATGCCGAAGATAGCAGGTATCTTTGGCTTGTTAACTTTTAGGTAGGCCGCCATTTTCCCATCTATAACTTTTTCGAGGGCCAAATCTTCCAAAACCATATCTATCCTTCTATATGCAATATTAATCTCATTCTTAGAGACAGTCCTATACTTAGTTGTATCCATCAAAATATCATTCATCTTCCCTTCGTACTCTATAACATCCATAATCACGACCCCCCACCCTTGTCGGGTTTCATGACTCTGATACCTGCACTATTTTTTAATTCTTCTAAAATCCTCCTTTCCCCCATTTCTAAATTTTTTTAAACTAATATATACAGTGTTTTAAATAAACAGGAACAAGTTTAATTAATTGTCAATTGATAAAGCAAGTTCATTTGTTAGTTTGAACTAACAAGCATTAAATGATTGGTCAAATGAAATGAAATAAAGTATATTAATGAATGTTTACTAGGGCTTATGTATCTGATGAAGTCCATTGGGGACGAAAACGCGGATGGTTAATAAAGCGTTCATTTCGTGCAGCAATTGTGTGGTGTATTAAGCTTCTGAACTCCTTTTGACTCTTTCTTTGGATTTATTGTACCTTGTTTACCATTGTTTGTGAACTTAATCAGCCAGAGGCTTTTCACATTAGTTCTTGATGTCAGAGTAGTAGACACCAAAGAGGACTGGTCCCAGTATTGAACCCTGAGGGACCCATTAGTGACCTCCTGTTTAGCAGAGGTAGATTCCTCTTGACTTCTTTGGTCCCATCTGTGAACCAGATGGTTATCCAGTGGGTGGCATAGGGATTTATACTTATTTTTTGAGCTTATCTACAGTGTCCAAGTGGGGTGCTGTGTCATATACCTTGGCCAGGTCAGGGTAGGCAGTATGTACTGTTTTGCATTAGTCCATTTGGTTTGGTGACTTTCTCAAGAAATCTGCCAAGTTGAGTAGGCAAAAATCTTCCTTAATGAATCCAGACTGAGTTGGATCCAATGTCTGAAGGTTATCTGTATCATCATTTATCATATCTATAATTACACGTTCCATGGCTTTGCATATTAGGCTAGTCAGGCTTATAAGTCTATAGTTTCCCAGTTCTGGGATAACAGCTGCAGTCCTCCATTCATTCAAAATGAAGCTTGTTTGGAGGATCTGTTTGAACAGTGATTCTAGTGGGTCCAATAGGTCATGTTTCATGCTATTAAGGAGGCAACCTGGGAGATTATCAGGTCCCATGGATGCAGTGTTTTTGGCCTTGGAGTTCAATTTTAGGACGTGTTCCTAAATGATACTTGGGGGAGTTATGGTTGGCGTATTTGTTGAAAGACATATGAACATGAAAGATGCACATATTGAATGTGTACTTAATGTTTTCTATAAGGGATGAGCAAATTGCTTAGAGCTAATTTTTATACTGAGTGATGCACAGTCTGTGGTTTGTGTTCTCTTATCTAGGCAATACTGTACACTAAAGCTGATGTGTAATGCAGCTGGTACACATGACTATTCCCCTGATAGGCACTACATAGAGTCCATGCAGCTACTCTTGAATCAATTCACTTTTGGGTGGATTCTGTTGGCAGATCCAAGTGCAACTGGGAGCCCTGAGTTTGAGGTGAAAAACCACCCAGCATGTTTTTGTGAAAAACCCAACACAGGCATGGCAAAACATGCAAATTCCACACAGAGAGTGACTATAGATTAGGCTTGAACCCTGGACCTTGTTTTTGTGAGGTGACGGTCTTAACTATCACATAACCCTATTTTTCATAGCATTAGAGGTACTGTTGTCAACTGGCACAAAAATGAATGCCAAAGAAACAGAAAAGCAAAGTGTACAAAGCAATGGTGCAGCAAGTATTTCTGTATGGGACAGAAACCTGAGCAGTGAAAGCAGAGTAGTTGAAGAGGCTTGAGGTGATGGAGATGAAGTGCCTGCCTGCGACAAGATACACACTCTGAGAGTGATGAAGAAACGAGCACTTCAGAGCAGAAGCCAAAGTAGTTCCAGTTGCAGAGAAGGTCAAGGAGAACAGATTATGCAGTTTGATCACGTGTAGAAAATGATTTGGTGAAGAAAATCTGAGAGAGACAGAAAGAAGGCAAAATGAAATATAGTCATCCAGCTAAGAGCTGGATAAATGGCATGAGAGAAGACCTGTGACAGTCAAGTATGACTGCTGAAGTTAGGAAAGTGGCTTTGTATTGAGAGAGGTGGTGACATTTGATACAACACTCCAAGCCCATGTAGAAATGGGAAAAAGGCATTGATGAGGATGATGATGATAATGCAGTTAAAGAGGAAGAAGCAGTAGCTGGTCAAAGCTCTAAACTTATTTATGTCAGTTCAGTGTACGACACAGGACACTCAAACAAGGAAAGACTAGGCAGTAGGTATCTGTAACTAAGGAAAAAAAGTAAAACTGAAGATAAATACCAGGAAAAGGGAGAGAAGACAAACAAACAAATGGAGATTGTGGCTTTCATTCATCCTGAAACAGAAGGATAGTAACATAGATAAGATAAGAAAAAGGAGAAGGTAACATATACTAAAGGACAAAATAACCTTGAGCAGAGCCCTAATGATATTCCTGTTGAACCAAAATACAAGAACTCTAAGCAAAAAACAATACTGTTCTATGCACCAGGTTTACAAACAAAAGAAAAAATATTAAAGTAGAGATAGCAACTGACACCAAAATATACTTTTCTAGGAGAAGAGATAGGCACTGACACTTCAGTGCCTATTTTGGTAGGGGAGGAGGAGACACTACAGTAGTGTCACAAGTGGTAGAACATTTGTCTTTGGTGCAGAGGGTTGTGGGTTCTATGCCTATACAAGGTAGACAGATTGCTAACACTGCAAAACAGCATAAGGGTGGTGATACATTCCTGATTGTGTTATCTTTTGGATGAGATGTTAAACCAAGTTCCCATCTGCTTGACTTGGTGGTAGCTCAGGTGGATGCAAAATATCCTATAGCACCTATTAAAAAGAGCAGAGAAAGTTCTCCTAAGCTCTGGCAAAATTTCCGCTAGAAGTATAAAAATACCACCTTGGGTCTCCTCTGAAACTAACCTAATCAGCAAAGGATAAATAAAATAAAATAAAACAGGCTGACCTTGAACAAACACTGGAGTTAACTGAATTGCAGGTAAGGCAATTACATTTAAAAAAAGCCCAGTGAGAAGATGAAACTTTGAGCACAGCAAGGGAGAATATATCTAGGGTTGTTGGGAAAGAAGCTGAACAAGAGTTACCTAGTTTTCACCCGTGCTTTGTGTCACAAGGTGACTTGCTATATAGATTAAGTAAGTAAGGACTGATGTAAGACTAGCGCATACCTTTGTCATTGGGACACACCTAGGAATGGACAAGACCAACAGCACAGATCTTAGCATGGTTTTATTGGCCCTGGAATAATGAAGTAAAATTAACAGCTTCTGTGCTAGATGTCCTGAGTGCTAGAGGACAGCCACCCATCTTAGCTTTACAAATCATTTGATTCCAATGCCTATCATAGAGGTGCCAGTCAGACATATTGCAATGGACATGGTTATTGGTAAAATGCAGCAATGGATTTTAGTATATATTGGTTATTTTGGACTGTGCAACTACTTTGAAGCTATCCCACGATGTAAAGCCAGTGCTAAATCTATAGATATGGAGCCGGTGTTTTTATTTTTCAGGGTAGAGATACAAAAATAAATGCTCACTCATCGCTTCCTTTTATGTCCAGAATAATGCACCAAATGTGCCATTGCTTTAAGGTTTAAGCAACTGAGAGCATCAGTGTACCATTCCCAAATTGCCAAATTGGTGGAATATTTTAAATGAATGCTAAAGTTCATACTAATAATTTTTTTGAGGAAGATGGGAAAAACTAGGATCAGATAGTTCCATACTGCCTATCTGCTATTAGAGAAGTGCCACAAGCCTTCACTGGGTTTAATCCTTTTGACTTATTATCTGGCCATCTCTGTCATGGTCTATTAGATACTGCCAGAGAAACTTGGGAAGAAGAGAAAACCCCATTTAACAGTGTCATAGAACATTACACCAGCTTGCAGGGCAGGCTGAAAGTAATGATGCCCACAGTAAGGGAACATATAGAAAGAGCTGAGGTAACACAACAAGGGGTGTATAATACCAACGCAAGCACCAAATAATTAAAATCTGTACACCAGGTGGTAGTTTTGGCCCCCTTAGCAAAAAACATGCTTTTGCTAAATGGCCGGGTCCATTTCACATAAGAGAATAAGTGAGGTAAACTACAGAGACAGACAGGTACGAAAAGACCAGAACAGATATTATACTGTCCAACCAATAGACACAAGAACTAAAATAATTTCTGTTATGAAACAAAGAAGTGTGTTTTGAACTGCCAAGTAGAGCAAATTTGATTCAGTAACATATTGAGACTAGTCCAGGAGAGAAGATTAACTTAAAACCGTACCAAATATCAGAGTTACACAGGAAAAACAGTACAAAAAGTAGTAAGAAAAATGCTTCAGCTAGGAGTAATTGATAAGTCCAAAAGTGAGTGAAACAGCTTCATAGCTTTAGATCCAAAACCTGATAGAACAATCAGAAACTATAATTATTTAAGAAAGCCTGCAGCATTTCAGATTTTGAGTTACCCTATGCCTAGGTTTGATAAGTTAAGAGAAAGGTTGGAGAAGTCAAGATTCTTAACTACTTTAGACCTGTAAAAAGGTTACCAGCGAATCATTTTAAAAGATGGCCTTCTCAACACCAGAGGGATTATTTCAGTACAAAAGTCTTTTTTGTGGGCTACAAAATTCCCTGTAACCTTATAAAGGTTGTTGGATAGAGTCTCAAAACCACACACTAGCTGGGCTGCAAGTTACCTAAAAAATGTTGTTAAATACTTTGAGGAATTGTGTTCCTGTGTAGCCAAGGTACAGGCTGTACTAGGCTCTCTGAGATAAGCAGCAGTAACCAGGTTTGACTCCAAGAACAAGTTAGGCATGATGAAGGTTAAATACCTTGGATATGTCACTAGTAAAATCATTTTTAAACCTCAAAAAGACAAGGTAAAAGCAATTGACAAACAATCCTTTTCTAGAAATTTAAAAGCAAGTGAGGATATTTTTGGAATTAGCAGGGTATTATCAGAATGTTGTGCCCCATTTTGCAATGATAGCATGCCCCCTCACACACCTGAACAAGGGGAATATATCTCTCAAAATAATAATGGATAGTAGAATCTGACAGTGATTTTAGGTAAATTAAAGGAAAGGTTATGCTCAGAGCCAGTGTTAACATCTCCTGATTGTAGTAAACCATTTGTAGTCTAGACAAATGCATTGGTGATGGATTTAGGCGCAGTGTTTTCACAAATGTGTAGTGAAGG